>NC_090324.1:30640111-30941252 GCF_040869045.1 Eurosta solidaginis | reverse complement strand
ACGTGCCACGTCTAACATGCAACATATAACATTTACTTTGTACATATATCCTTAGCGTGGTATACCCCGATTCTTTTCCCGCGTACATTGAATTTCTTATTGTTTTAAGCACTATACATTTGACTTGCTTGGGTGCCAGTTTGGCATTATAGTTGTCAATCTGGGAGCTCTGTTTAAAATTCCGGCGGTATACCACTTGTCCAATTTTAAACCTAACGTCCCTACTTCTGGTATCATACACTTTCTTACTACGCTCGTATGCTAACTTCAGCTCCTTTTTAATTCTGTCCCTCAGTAACTGCAATCTATCACCATTTGTCTCCACCTCGCAATCAACATCCTTCAGTGACCCCAACTTTCGGTATAGCTCGTATGATGCTGCATGCAGTATCATAGGCATACCGAAAGTGGCATGATAAAGCGTCATGTTGATAGCGGAGTGGACAGCACTTCGAAGTGCAAAAGCCGCTTCACTAATATGTCGGTCGTAAGATTTTTGGTTTTTGTTAATGAATGATCTTACGATCTGGAGAACCGACCGATTGACCCTCTCTGCGGCGTTTGCCTGCGGTGAATAAAAGGCTGTCTTGATATGGGTAGTACCATATTTCCCTAGGAGGGTGGCGAAAGTTCCCGAAACGAATTGTCTTCAATTGTCCGAATGGATGTATTCGGGTACCCCGAATATATGGAAGACTTCTCGTTCCAGAAATTTCACCACCTCGGCTGAAGTAGCTTTCCGCATGGGTTTCAAAAACATAAATTTTGTAAAATGATCTAAACATACAAACACGAAGACATTACCATCAGACGTACGAGGATAAGGACCCATAAAATCTACAAACAAACGTTGAAAAGGCCGTTCGGTTACATGTTGCTTACCCATAAGGGGCTTGTGAAAAGCAGTTTGTGTCTTGCTTTCTGAGCAGACTTCACATCCCTTAATAAAGGTGCAAACTTCTGTTACCATTCCTGGCCAGTAATATCGTTCGCGTAAACGAAGTTTTGTGGATTCCACCGTGACCAGCTGAAGGTGAGCTGTGAGCAGACTCTACCAGCCCCGATCGCAGCTCCGACGGAACCCAAAGCTTCCAGGCTTGGTCCGCTTGAAGTACATTGCCCCGGTCAAACTGTGTCCGTTTATATACGTATCCGTCAGATACACATAAGTCTGGCAAGTTATCTTTGTTGTCCGTCACTGTTTTTGTAGCTCACGGTATTCGTCTTAGTCAAAATATGGCGAGTTTAGACATATGTCCATCACTCTGTCACTGGGTCTTATTTCTTCCATGTCCATTCTGGAAAGAGTGTCCGGTACGATGTTTTATGAGCCTCTTCTATGTTCGATGTCAAAATCGAAACTTTGGAGTTTTAAACTCCATCTAGCAAGTCGTCCAGCAAGTTCTTTTTGGTTCATAAGCCATTTTAAGCTCGCGTGGACCGTTATTATCGTGAAGGGCAAGCCCTCCACATAAGGTCGGAAACGTTTTACGCTTAGAACCGCCGCGTAACATTCCTGTTCTGTCACACTATAGTTTTTCTGTGCTTTGTTCAGTTTTGCAGACATGTAAGCAATTGGTCTTTCGTTATTGTCTTCGTCGATTTGGAAAAGAACCCCGCCCACTCCGTCTGTCGATGCATAACACTGGATGTAGAAACGTCTGTTAAAATCTGGATGCGTTAGGACGGGAGCCGATATTAGGCTTCGTTTGAGTTGTTAAAATGCCCGTCTAGCGTCATCAGTCATAGTTAATTTCTTTATCTTTTCCTTGGTGAGGCAGTCGTGCAGCGGAGCTGCAATAGTCGCGTAATCTTGTATGAAGTGTCGGTACCAGCCTGACATGCCTAGGAACCGTCGTAACTGCTTCGGGGTTTTCGGCTCGGGAAAGGCCCTCACAGCTGCTACCTTGTTTGCATCTGTTCTAATGCAGCCGTCACCTACAACATAACCAAGGTATCGAACTTCTTTATAACAAAATTTGCTTTTCTGTACGTTTATCGTTAGGTTTGCTTCGCGCAGACACCGAGCGACCTTTTCTAACAAACATATATGAGACGAAAAATCTTCAGAACAAAGTAACAAGTCATCAAGGTACACAAACACACATTCACGTAACGAAGCGGGTATAACCTTGTCCATTAATCGACACATTCTTTGTGCCGCGTTGCACAGTCCGAAGGGCATAACTGTAAATTGGTAAAGGGGTCTCCCTGGCACTGTGAACGCTGTCTTCTCCCTTGATCTTTTTTCCAACGGAATCTGCTAGAAGGCGTCCTTCAGGTCTATGGCTGATATATACCTAGTATTTTGTAGCCGGCTAAGTATTCCGTCGATATGAGGAAGTGGATAGGCGTCCTTGACGGTTCGCTCATTTACCTTACGCGCATCCAGGCAAAGTCGATTCTTAGTTCCCTTAATAACAAGTGAAACTGGTGAGTTCCATCTACTGTTGGATTCTTCGATTACCCCCATACTAAGCATTCGATCTAATTCCGCGTAGACTAACTTTTGAATCGCTGGAGAGATGGGGTAGTGGCGTTGTTTAACAGGTAAATTCTCATCGCGTACCTCTATCACATATTCTTCTAATCGGGTACGGCCTAATCCTAAGACAGCGAACGACGGGAATTGTGCCTTTACCCTCTCTAAAGCTACTATCTGGTCTGGGGATAACATCTCATGCCACATCACTGGTAATACTACCACGCCTGTCACTGGTGTTTCTTCTCCGTTTGCCGTCTTAATAAATTGATGCGTTATTGGCAGAATCCTTGCTTCGTGCCCTTCTAAAAACTTCTCACTATTTTTCTCCAGACAACATGCTCCTGCTCCCGAATCTAACAAAGCTAACGTGTCTTTACCTCCTATCTTGGCTTGCGCAAAAAATCTATTGTCACCCTTTAAGGTGACTATTGTCGAAATTATTTTGCTCCGGATTCTTCTAAACATTTTTCCCTTTTCTCGCATCTTTTGTATCTTTTTAAAATTTCTGCTTCTTCTTCTTTCTACTATCTCCTCATTAAATATTCTCCTCCGGGCTTCCTCATGTTCTAGTTTCCTTATATGTAAACTCTTCAATTCTCTCTTCTTTCTTACATCTAAGCTATTTTCTATTCTTTCATTATTATTTTCTCTTTTTAAAATTTTCATTGTTTGTTGTCCGGGCGCTCCTTCTCCTGGCTGAGTACCCCGGTCATCTCTGCCAGATTCCCATTTCCCTTAGGAGGTTTGAAAACACAAAAAGAGCTGCCCCCCCCCCCCCCCACACGAAAAGCAGACCATGTTGTGGAAGCTGGATTTGCAACGCGTTTCCCTATTGGCTTCGGCGGGATTCTTCACAAAATGGTCAACCGGCAATCCACAAGAGAAGCACAACACTAAGTGGAAAGGTGAGGGACAGAAAGAGTTTATAGTTGGTTTGGTACCGGTTGTAGACGTTGTGGCAGGTGCACCACGCGGTGCCAGGTTTTGTGTCCTGTCATCAGGTAGCTGACCACTGTTTGGCCTATTTTTAAATGGGTTTCCTATCGCTTCAAGCGGCTTGGAACAACTCATCTCTTCCGAGAACTGTACGTCGGGGTAGACCGCTTACCGCCCCTTTAGACCTACTTTTGTTTTCCTTGATAACCTTTTCGGCACGCCGGTACTCAGCCTTTAGCTCGGCTAGTGTGTCCATTTTCGATGAGAATGTAAGGTTAGCCAGGTATGGCTTTAGGTTCCCCTTAATTATTCCTACTAGCTCCTTTTCAGGAATTCTCTTCCGAAGCCTGAACGTCAAATTATGTACTTTCCCATAAAATTCATCAAATCCCTCATCCACCAACTGCTTTCGTTCCATGATTTGCCGAATCACCTCGTAGTCGGACTCTGCGGTCTTGAAATGGGCAAGCAATTCTGCCTTCAGATCCATATATCCGAAGTTTTGATCTTCTGCATGGTCTTCCAACACCTGCCAGTACCATTTCAAAGCCGCGCCCGACACGAGGCACTGTAAATCAGTAAACAGCTGGTGATGAGCGATTTGCTGCTGTACCCTCATCTTCTCAATAGGGAATAAGAAACTTTCGACCGAAATCCCCTTATCGGTGCCGCCAAACTTTATGTGCCACTTCTCCAGGTCCATTTTCTTCCAACGCTGTGGCTCCTGTGTGGCCTGACTTCTTCCGTCCGTTCGTCGTTCTCCGTTGTTGGTGCTGTTGCCTGCTCCATCTGAATTTGTTTGGCCTCTGTTGTTTGGCGCCGATGCCTGAGTGGAGCGGTGGTCCAATGCCTGTGCTGCGGAGGTTTCGATCTCGGCTACTCGGCCGCTGAGGTTGGCTACATAGGTCTTGATATTTCCGAGTTCGTTTGTCCACTGCGCCATTAGGTCGCCTTGCTGCGCCATCATGGTCATCAAACGACTTAGTTGTTCGGTGTTGGTATCGGTGTTCACCATCCTATTTCCTGAAACTGCCGCAACCCCAGCTGCCGGAACCCCTGGCATCTGATTCCCTACTGGACCAACGCCCCCCTCAGCACCGCGCTGTTCGTCGTCTACCCTATCTAAAATTTCGTACAGCTTTTTCGAAAAGTTCAGGCTCTCTTCGGACCTATTTGCCACTACCTGGCTCACAATGGACACACTAGCTTCGCGTCCGCTCCCTCCTTCGAAAGGGCCAAAAATCTTAGCAGTTCACTTGTTAAAGTAGTCTACAGGGACGAAATCTACCGGGTGTTGAATACCTGTATCAATTTGGTTGAACAGTGACCCAACCACCTGATTTCCAAGGGCACGCGCAAAGCCTTGAGTGATACGCCTGTCTCCGCTGAACAGGCCCAAACCACCAAAAACTCTCTCCTCTCTGTTGTCTCCGTCAGACATGTACCCAGACACACTCTACGGATTCACATAATCTCAAACACGCAGTAACCGCAAACTAAATTTAAAAAAATTACTTTAAATTTTCCTTCCAAAGAAAATAAAGCAACTTATACAAAACGGATTGAAAATCAGAACCCAAAAAAAAAAAATTTTAGAAGAAAAAAGAAGTTTCACAAACAAAAATTATCCAAGTAAAGAAACTTAATCGATAACTCAAAAAAATTTACTTAAACTAATAAAAGAAAATTACGAAATTACATAGCAATTCCAAGAAAAAAAAACGCAAAAACAAATCGAATCAAGTACTAAAAAAACTAAACCAATCGAACGAAAACTAAAAATTCTAGGGATTTACTCAAAATTCAAATCAAAGGTTTAATAGCAAGTGTAACTTAAAATAAACAGAAGTTCTCCCAAAAAAAAAATACAAATAATTCAAGCGGGATGACAAGGAAGAAATAATATAAATAAAATAAGAAAAATTTAATTATGGGAATTAACTTTAAATATTTTGATGTAAAAATAAAAATAACCAGGCATAAATTCAAAATTAAAACATCGATTGGAAAAAAAAACTTTAGACTTAAACTAAAATAAAAAAATTCAAAATTTCGATTCAAAGGTAAAAATGGAATGTTAACCTTTCGGAACTAGATTAAAACCAAAAGTAAAAAAAAGGCAATTTGGATAAGGAAATTCAAAATACTAAAGGGAACTTAACTCCTAGATTTAAATTCAAAATTCAAAATTAAAAATTGATTAACAAAAATGCAAAGCTTAAATTAAGTGGTAATAGAGATGTTATATTAAAAAAAAAAAAATTTATAATTTTTGAGTACAAAGCTAATTTCCAAAAAGATTAAATAAAAATTGTAAAGTTTAAAAATGGAATACAATTCAAATTCAATGGATTATCGAAATTCAATTCAGAACCCTAAACCAAATAAAATACAACCGACCTTAAATTAAAACGGCCAAAGAGGTAATTCAAGTAATTGGAAATAAATGGTAATATTAACGGGATATACCCCGTTGAAAATAAATAACACGAATAAAAAAATCAAACATTAGATTTAAACTAAAGAAAGTAAAAAAAAATGTATTTAAAGAAATAAGATGAGGTAAAAAAAAACTATAAAACATACAAAAATTATAAAAGTTGATTTAAAAATAAAAATTTTAAACTCCAAATCTTAAATTGATATAAAAAACCAAACGTATTTTGCATTGAAAACACAAAAGTTTTTTTTTTTTTTTTTTCAGAAATCGAAAGTTTCACGATAAAACTTACAATGTGAATTGCGAGTCGTTATTCGGATTCCACAACCACAATCTAACTTCGCAAAAGAAATTACTGTCGATGTAATAACAATAAAATAAAAAATAGTAATAATAATAAAATAAAATATTAAAAAAAAAAATGTTTATGTAACTAAGTTTTCAATTTAATGAAATTTCAGCCCAAAAAAATTTAAAACAAAAAGAATTTTCAAAAATAAAAAAATTTATATGTATTTATATGTATGTGGGTATATTTAGTATCAAGGTGTGTTTAGATATACGTATGTGTTTGATCTTTTTATCAGTTATACATACAACAGAACAAAAAAAATGGTTTATACTTCCTATAGAATATAATTCAAGGCGGGAATAACTTTACTCTATTAGTTTATGTATATATTGATTTGCTTTGGTGTGTTCGTGGTGTGGCACCTGGCAAGGTCATTGTGGAAGGTTTCAGTCCGGTATTATTCTGTTCTTGTCGTGTCAGTTAGCTAATTCCCCATGCAACGTTGTAAAGGGTGCACGTCGATACCCAGTACTCGGCACCGAAGTACGGATGCAACACCTTTATACCCCCCTGTAAAACTACCCTCATTTGAATGCATGTTGCAAGCCTCATTCACACTTGTTGCTGGAACGAGTGTGCAGTAGCTTCAGCAACTGCATGCACACAAAAAAAGAAACAAAAAAAAAAGGAAATTAAATTTTAATAAAAGAAGAGTTAAACCGCATATGTATATGCACTTCTAAATCCTCCAAGTACCACTAGTGCCAGCTTTGAAGCTAGCAAAAGGAACCTTGAAAGGATAGAGATAGGGTGGGGTTTTGCACACCTGCCTTACCCGCAGTTATCTCAACAAAAAAAGGTGGTTCATGCCTAGAGGTGAATACATAAATAGAGGGAAAGTAGGAAATGGAAGAAAAAAAGGAAAGAAGGCTCGTCCAGAGTCAGGGAGAGTCTACCCACCCTCTTCGCGTATCTTACGCAAAGCCATGGGCGCCGTGCTGACTCCTCCAATTTTACGACGCCCCCAAAATCTATAAAAGAAACACAAAAAAACGAAAAATTGACTACAGGCTGAATATCATGTCTCGTTGTTTCCTTTATTGCTTCCTGCACCCATGTATGTATGCCCAGCCATACCCTATCTTTCCAATCCCAATTGGCACATAATGCAGTAAGTATGAAAATACATACATACATATATGCATGCAATAAAGCAAACCAAAGAAAAAGTTCTTTCTTTCTGTTTTCACCTACTAATCTCATTTCAACTTCAAATTTTTTTTCAAATCAATTATCTTTTGTCCCTTTAACTAATTTCAAGTTAATTTTATAGCGTTATATTTTCTGTAAAAAAAATGTTGCCCTCATGTTGCCCTCTTAAAGTCTACCTTTTGATCTAGCCACCTGCCGCGATGCAAAAATGGCTCTTCTTCGTAGTTAATGGACCCCTTATCTTATTCGGTGAAAAATATTTTTTGAAAAGAACAAACAAACTCACAGGGGAGCTGGGAAAAACCAACAGGGCGACACCATTTCCAGAAAAGAAAACTCCATTAATTTAATTCGGATTTTTACTTTAACTTAAATTAACTTCTGCTACTCAAAAATTCAAACTCAAAACAAATTCGGATTAACAAAAATTGTTTTCTTTTTAATTTTTTTTTTTCATTTTACACCAACTAATTTCTAATTTCCAAAAATTAAAAAAAATTTTTTTTTTTTTCTCTACCTATTTATTTGTCTATTCATTTAGTTCCTTATTAAATTTTAGCCTGTCTTTTAAAGAGATTATTTTATCTTCCACTTATGTTTAATACAAAAAAAATCTTTAGATTAGAATTAAGTTGAAGGAAAATTAGCTAAATTTTAATTTATGTCAACTGAGGGAATAATTTATATAATTTTACCGTGGCGAAAAATAATATTGCTAAAGTTCAACTATCTGCAAAAAAAATTCTTTTGCGTCATTTGGCCAGGCTATTTACTCGAATTTTCATTTCTGGAAAAAGGAACCTTCACTCAATTTGGGAGTACAAGAAAGGGTACATAAAATCGAAAGGTGTTAGGCTTTTAAATTTTTTCAAACTTTAATTTTAAAAGTGCATGTTTTTCTCAAATTAAAATGAAATAGTTATCAAATTTAAATTTTTAGGAAAAGACACAAAAGGATTTTTTTCTTTTAAGGAATTTAGTTAAATAAACAGTACATTAGTACTTACCGGTGGCAGGATGTCCAACGGACTTTGCTTCTCGTTGTTATACTTTACAATTGTGCAGATTGAACGGAATTGAAACCGTTTTGCGAAAATTACGGGATTTTTTTTTTTTTTTATTAAAAAATGAAGTTTTTTTCTTTTTTCCACTTGACCGGCACTATACTTTACTTTAGCTTTTCCGCGGCACGCCCACGTACTTTAAATCCAACTTTTGCAATGATTTTCTGAGCTTCAGCTCAATCGTGCGCATACCCCGATTCGTATCTAAACGGAATTTCCTACCACTTTCACTCAATTCACACCCACGCATGTGCAGTTGCATTTCGTTTTTTTTGCACATGCACACATTCATACCTGTATATGTAGGCCTCCTTCCACTAATGTTGCGCAACGCGCGCAGATACCTGGTTGAGATACATTTTGTGGTGTAACGCAAGAACAAGTACGGTTGCCGGTGACATATGTATCTATGTATCTTGAGGCTAGCGTAACACTACCTACCTCCCGACGGAATACTTGACGGTGGTACCGGGGGTAAATGGTACTCAGACAGTAAGAGGTTTAGTGAGGTTTAAGTCCCACACTGACTTTGAGGCTTTCGATGCTTCCTCCTCGTAAAAAAAAACATTAAATTGGATTTCCCCCCTGATTGTTCCAAAATCAAATCCTGGCTACGCCCTTGATTATGTGTTAAAATTATGCTTGTTGGTAAGACGGTTTTGAAAGAAACTTGGTATTGTTGCTGTTTTTTTGTGCTATTTATAGAACTATAACGAATTAACCAATGTATATTCTCGCACGGTGCGTGGTTGCACGAAGAATATATTTATGTAAAAAGAAATAAAAAGGCAAATTGTTGTATTAATATAATGGCAATAATTAGTTTATTTATATGTTAAGATAGTACAATATTTTACCTTTGATGTGGCGTGACAGCAGCAGCGACTTTCTTCCTCCGTGGTTGAAATGGAACAGAAAACAAGAAAATGATCTCCGTTGTGTCGGACCGGAGATCGTGCGGGGGTTTTCAAAGGGATATTTGTTATCCGATGGAAAACTCAGCTACCCGTGTTATGTTGCTTATATGTGTGAGTGACTACATAAGTCTGTATGCATGCGTGTGAGCTATACATGACAGTGTAAATACATTTGTGCAACTAAATAAATTATGCATTAGGGTGGCCGTGTATAAAGGATATTAATATTTAGGTTCTGACATAAACATGCCGACCCCCTTCCGGTAAGCAACATCTGTGGGAGGAATTCCATGCTTCAGCTGTCACGCACATGTAGTACTTAAAAATGAGACGCAATTTTTTGTTTATTTTGAACAAATATGTATTGGTTGAGCGCGCCCGTACTTGATTGATAATAGAGACCGCTGTAGGAAGAAAAGAAGCAACATATTAAAGCTGAAAACAAGAACGGGTTACAACTCGACGCACTTTATTAGTATAAACCTCGTTTGGATTTCGAGTTTTTCTTAGTTTGGTCCATGAGGACATGTCTCCGTTCCAGATTTCGACGATTGTAAGATTATTTTCCATCTGGACAAAGAGGCCAAGTCTCCGTTCCAGGTTTAACTTAATGAGATTTAAGGTTATATCCAAACGAAGAGGACGGGGCTCCGTGCCAGATTGGATTTATTTTGTTATTTTTGGTTTTAATTTTAATAAAATGTTTTATTTTAAACTGAATTTTGGTTGGGTGGCGAACGCTTTAATAATTTCGTGATATTTTGTTAAATTATATTGACCTTCTAACATGCCTTTATGTGGCTGGCAACTCCATGGCGGGGATATTCGACGTATGCGCAATAATGTATTCTCAATGAAGAAAAAGAGATGACCGCGGTTAGGCCTCAAAACCTTTGACCAACTGGTTAGGGATCACTTCCGTAAAGCTTCGTTGAGTGCATCTTATTATCCCTATACATCGACTTTCGGGTTCCTGAATTTTAATTATAAGTGGAAACTAAAATTTATTAGAGTTTAATCGGAATTATTTTCCATTTTCGGTGCTAAGGCCGAAAACTTGTAATTTGGTTATTTTACAAAAAGATTCAGTAAAATATTCATGAATCATTTAATTGTGAATATTGATGAAAAAATGGGTGCCTGTGATGCGCCTCGGGAACACGCATACTGAAAATGAAAGAATGACACATGGAAGAAGAAGAATGTCATTACATAATACACATGATGGTAAGTAACAACAAGTTGTAAAATTGTATAATTTGTATGAAATTAATCATTTTATTAACTTCTTGTTATATTCAGTTGAGCAGAGCTCACAGAGTATATTAACTTTGATTGCATAACGGTTGGTTGTACAGGTATAAAGGAATCGAGATAGATATAGACTTCCATATATCAAAATCATCAGTATCGAAAAAAAATTCGATTGAGCCATCCGTCCGTCCGTCCGTCCGTCCGTCCGCCTGTCCGTTAACACGATAACTTGAGTACATTTTGAGGTATCTTGATGAAATTTGGTATGTAGATTCCTGGGCACTCATATCAGATCGCTATTTAAAATGAACGATATCGGACAATAACCACGCCTACTTTTTCGATATGGAAATTTCGAAAAATCGAAAAAGTGCGATAATTCATTACCAAATACTTATTAAGCGATGAAACTTGGTAGGTGAGTTGAGCTTATGACGCAGAATAGAAAACTAGTAAAATTTTGGACAATGGGCGTGGTACCGCCCACTTTTAAATGAAGGTAATTTAGAAGTTTTGCACGCTGTAATTTGGCAGTCGTTGAAGATATCATGATGAAATTTGGCAGGAACGTTACTCTTATTACTTTATATCTGCTTAATAAAAATTGGCAAAATCGGAGAACGACCACGCCCACTTTTTAAAAAATTTTTTTTTAATTAAAATTTTAAAAGAAAAGTTAATATCTTTACAGCATATAAGTAAATTATGCCAACATTCAAATCCAGTAATGATATGGTGCAACAAAATTCAAAAATAAAAGAAAATTTCAAAATTGGCGTATAGGATGTTTTAATGCCATAAGTCGAACAAAAACTAACCAATCCTTGTGAAATTTGGTAGAGGCTTAGCTCCTAGGATGATAAATGTTTTCTGTGAAAAAGGGCGAAATCGGTTGAAGCACCAGTTTTTATACACAGTCGACCGTCTGTCCTTCCGCTCGGCCGTTAACAAGATAACTTGAGCAAAAATCGATATATCTTTACTAAACTCAGTTCACGTACTTATCTGAACTTACTTTGTATTGGTGTAAAAAATGGCCGAAATCCGACTATGACCACGCCCACTTTTTCGATATCGAAAATTACGAAAAATGAAAAAAATGCCATAATTATATACCAAATACGAAAAAGGGAATGAAACATGGTAATTGTATTGGTCTATTGACGCAAAATATAACTTTAGAAAAAAACTTGGTAAAATGGGTGTTACACCTACCATATTAAGTAGAAGAAAATGAAAAAGTTTTGCAGGGCGAAATCAAAAGCCCTTGGAATCTTGGAAGGAATACTGTACGTGGTATTACGTATATAAATAAATTAGCGGTACCCGACAGATGATGTTCTGGATCACCCTGGTCCACATTTTGGTAGATATCTTAAAAACGCCTTCACATATACAACTAAGGGCCACTCCCTTTTAAAACCCTCATTAATACCTTTAATTTGATACCCATATCCTACAAACACATTCTAGAGTCACCCCTGGTACACGTTTATGGCGATATCTCGAAAAGGCGTCCACATATAGAACTAAGGCCCACTCCTTTTTAAAATACTCATTAACACCTTTCATTTGATACCCATATCGTAAAAACAAATTCTAGAGTCACCCCTGGTCCACCTTCATATCGATATCTCGAAAAGGCGTCCACCTATAGAACTAAGGCCCACGCCTTTTTAAAATACTCATTAACACCTTTCATTTGATACCCATATCGTACAAAAAAAATCTAGAGTCACCCCTGGCCCACCTTTATGGCGATATCTCGAAAAGGCATCCACCTATAGAACTAAGGCCCACTCCCTTTTAAAATACTCATTAACACCTTTCATTTGATACCCATATCGTACACAAAAATTCTAGAGTCACCCCTGGCCCACTTTTATGGCGATATCTCGAAAGGGCATCCACCTATAGAACTAAGGCCCACTCCCTTTTAAAATACTCATTAACACCTTTCATTTGATACCCATATCGTACAAACAAATTCTAGAGTCACCCCTGGTCTACCTTTATGTCGATATCTCGAAAAGGCGTCCGCCTATAGAACTAAGGCCCACGCCCTTTTAAAATACTCCTTAACACCTTTCATTTGATACCCATATCGTACAAACAAATTCTAGAGTCACCCCTGATCCACCTTTATGGCGATATCTCGAAAAGGCGTCCACCTATAGAACTAAGGCCCACACCCTTTTAAAATACTCATTAGCACCTTTCATTTGATACCCATATTGTACAAACGCATTCTAGAGTCACCCCTGGTCTACCTTTATGGAGATATCTCGAAAAGGCGTCCACCTATAGAACTAAGACCCACTCCCTTTTAAAATACTCATTAACACCTTTCATTTGATACCCATATCGTACACAAAAATTCTAGAGTCACCCCTGGCCCACCTTTATGGCGATATCTCGAAAGGGCATCCACCTATAGAACTAAGGCCCACACCCTTTTAAAATACTCATTAGCACCTTTCATTTGATACCCATATCGTACAAACAAATTCTAGAGTCAGCCCTGGTCCACCTTTATGGCGATATCTCGAAAAGGCGTCCACCTATAGAACTAAGGCCCACACCCTTTTAAAATACTCATTAGCACCTTTCATTTGATACCCATATCGTACAAACAAATTCTAGAGTCACCCCTGATCCACCTTTATGGCGATATCTCGAAAGGGCATCCACCTATAGAACTAAGGCCCACACCCTTTTAAAATACTCATTAGCACCTTTCATTTGATACCCATATCGTACAAACAAAATCTAGAGTCACCCCTGGCCCACCTTTATGGCGATATCTCGAAAAGGCATCCACCTATAGAACTAAGGCCCACTCCCTTTTAAAATACTCATTAACACCTTTCATTTCATACCCATATCGTACAAACAAATTCTAGAGTCACCCCTGGTCCACCTTTATGGCGATATCTCGAAAAGGCGTCCACCTATAGAACTAAGGCCCACACCCTTTTAAAATATTCATTAACACCTTTCATTTGATACCCATATCGTACAAACAAATTCTAGAGTCACCCCTGGGCCACCTTTATGGCGATATCTCGAAAAGGCGTCCACCTATAGAACTAAGGCCCACGCCCTTTTAAAATACTCATTAACACCTTTCATTTGATACCCATATCGTACACAAAAATTCTAGAGTCACCCCTGGCCCACCTTTATGGCGATATCTCGAAAGGGCATCCACCTATAGAACTAAGGCCCACTCACTTTTAAAATACTCATTAACACCTTTCATTTGATACCCATATCGTACAAACAAATTCTAGAGTCACCCCTGGTCTACCTTTATGGAGATATCTCGAAAAGGCGTCCACCTATAGAACTAAGACCCACGCCCTTTTAAAATACTCATTAACACCTTTCATTTGATACCCATATCGTACACAAAAATTCTAGAGTCACCCCTGGCCCACCTTTATGGCGATACCTCGAAAGGGCATCCACCTATAGAACTAAGGCCCACTCCCTTTTAAAATACTCATTAACACCTTTCATTTGATACCCATATCGTACAAACAAATTCTAGAGTCACCCCTGGTCCACCTTTATGGCCATATCTCGAAAAGGCCTCCACCTATAGAACTAAGGCCCACGCCCTTTTAAAATACTCATTAACACCTTTCATTTGATACCCATATCGTACACAAAAATTCTAGTCACCCCTGGCCCACTTTTATGGCGATATCCCGAAAAGGCGTCCACCCATAGAACAAAGGCCCACTCCCTTTTAAAACACTTATTGCACTTTTCGTTTGACACCCATATTGTACAAACGCATTCTAGAGTCAACCCAGGTCCACTTTTATAACGATATTCCGAAATGCGTCCACCTATAGAACTTAGGCCCACTCTCTTTTAAAATACTCATTAACACCTTTAATTTGATACCCATAGAGCACAAACAAATTCTAGAGTCACCCCTGGTCCACGTTTATGGCGATATCTCGAAAAGGCGTCCACATATAGAACTAAGGCCAACGCCCTCTTAAAATACTCATTAATACCTTTTTTTTGATACCCATATCGTACAAAATAAATTCTAGAGTAACCCCTGGTCCATCTTTATGGCGATATCTCGAAAAGACGTCCACCTATAGAACTTAGGCCCACTCCCTTTTAAAATTATCATTAACACATTTCATTTGATACCCATATCGTACAAACAAATTCTAGAGTCACCCCTGGGCCACCTTTATGGCGATATCCCTAAATGGCGTCCATCTATAGATCTATGGCACACTCCCTCATAAAATACTCTTTAGTGCCTTTCATTTGATAGACATGTCATACAAACACATTCCAGGGTTACCCTAGGTTCTTTTTACAACATGGTGATTTCCCTTACTTTGTCTCCACAGCTCTCAACTGAGTATGTAATGTTCGGTTACACCCGAACTTAGCCTTCCTTACTTGTTTTCTTTTCTTTTCAGATTATGCGAATTAATATGAAGCCCTTGTGGTGCATTCGTAATTGCACACCAGAATATTAGCCCTACACAAAAAGAATGGTTTGAGGTTTTCGGGAGCAACCAAAACCCAGGAATATATGCCACCTAAAAAAAAATAAATAAATGTAAGGCGCGATAACCTCCGAAGAGATCTAAGGCCGAGCTTCTCTTCCAATTTGCGTCGTGCTCCTCTTGATTTTCCCTACAAATTGGCCGGACGGGACCTACATGCTTTATGCCGACTCCGAACGGCATCTGCAAGGCAGATGAGTTTTCACTGAGAGCTTTTCATGGCAGAAATACACCCGGAGCGCTTGCCAAACACTGCCGAGGGGCGACCCCGCTTAGAAAAATTTTCTTCTAATTGAAAAACCTTATTTCTAATATTTTGATGTTGCTTTGCCCGGGAGTTGAACCCAGGGCATACGGTGTGATAGGCGGAGCACGCTACCATCACACCACGGTATGCCACCTACGTCCCGGAATAATGTAAGATCTTTTAAAAGTGTGAATTTAAATTGTCTTTCTAGTTTTTGGGCTAGAAAAGAAATTATCGCAGAAGCGAACAGTTTTAAAGATGAGTTTATTTGTGCAAAGTTAATTGCAATTTTGTTGTTGTAGTTCTTTTCCTTATCTAATTATGCCCAACGAAAATTATTCTGAGTTATTATGAGAAATAAGGGAAAGCAATTAAACTGAAAAAATATAATTAATATTGGAAAAAAGGTGCATTTATTACGAATATGGATTTTGTTTATTTACATTGACGTAGTAAATGCAAATCTGGTTTTTTTTTTTTAGTGTATTGCTAAATTATACTAAACAAATTTTTCCATGCAATGGTTAAGAACCATTGTATAAAACTCAATGCAAGGCATTATTTGCACTCTTAATTGAGTAGTTTTATGATATCGTTTGATATCTACTAATTATACCCGCATGCGAATGGGTATAATAGGAATTTTTTGCGGTTTAGTTTTTCATCAAAGTTAGTTTTTTTTTTTAGAAAATTAGTGAACTCATTAGCAAAATTTGTAATATATGTCGTTGTTTTGCTTATGTAGTTAGTCCAATTACAGCAACCTGATTTTAAGTTCTTGACAATCGATATTTACCTTAACATGATAAATTGACTTGGTAATGAAAGATGCAGGTTGCGTTAACCAAAGCTTTGTCAAATTATTGTAGTTGGACTGTTATTTGTCTGAAACATTAATAAACCGTTTTGTCTTCAGGAACAGATGGCTGAAAAGGATTTGAACCGAAGATGAAAACAAAAAGTATAAATGGATGGGCGGCTACCGCACGTTTGTACGTGGTAATTCCTGGGTAGTTAGTTTGGTAGTTTATTGATGTATTTTATATATGTTTTCGCTGGGGTATATAGGTTATTTTTCAGGGATTTCGTTTTTAGTTTTCATTTTTTGACGGTTAGACTTGCTATCTGCACCCCTTTGTTGACTTTTGCTTTTTTAATTTTGAAATAAAAGTTTTTTCGCGGGCTCGAATCGAGCTCAAGGCCCAACAATAATTTTTTATACACAGTTGAGCAGAGCTCACAGAGTATATTAAGTTTCATTGGATAACGGTTGGTTGTACATATATAAAGGAATCGAGATAGATATAGACTTCCATATATCAAAATAATCAGGATCGAAAAAAAATTTGATTGAGCCATGTCCGTCCGTCCGTCCGTTAACACGATATGAACAAATTCGTGGTGGCAACGGCGCGCACCCACGTATTTGTTAAAGATTAGTTAAGGCGAAAAAAAGGAAAGAAAATGAGAACACCAAAAGGTTTCGTGTTAATAAAAAGAATTCACAATGTGTTTTTACTTATATAAATACAACAAGTGTTAAGAAATGGTTTAACAAATGTTGTGGAAAATGATATATATGTAATAATTATTTTGAAAATTTGAACTTACGTGAACGGGCGATTACGTGTACCTTTGCTGGCTGCTGGATTCAAAGAGGACGAGACTCTTTTCCACATGAGCCGATGAACCCACGATACATCTCCTTCGTTGGGTTTCCCGGCAACAAAGTTGCCGTACCGCGGGCTCACAGCGGTAAAAATCTAAGATACATACGTACTACCACTCACACATGCCTGTGTGTATAGTGATCACAAGAATATGTGGGTGGTAGTAACGAAGGAAAATAAACAAAGAAAGTTATGTTACGAGGGGGGGGGAGATATATTTAGGCCTGTGGACTAAACATACCGGCCCCCTTGCCGTAAGCAACAAAGAAAAAAAAAACTGAAAAGAAAAAAGGAATGACACGTGATCGCAAGGCGTTATGTCGATGTGCAGATGCGGACTGCAAGCACTGCACGTCGCACGAAGAAAAAGAAAAGAAGTTATTAAATATACGTACGTGGTTTTAGATTCCGTGCAGTAGTTACTTAGTTTTTATGAAACGCTCCTATTTTTGGCAGGCCCATGAGACTACCAGCCCAAATACGGTCGATTGGGTCAGGAGACCGCCCACTGTTGTTGCTGGCGTTCCGCTCACCATCAGTTCGGCGTATAGATCAGCGCCGAGTGTAAGACGAACTGGCGATGAGCGGTAGAACTGCGGATCTGCAAGCCACATAAATTCAAATGGAACGGCAACATTTGGATCCACATTGGATGGCGGACTCAACCGATAGTGGCCGTTGACCACGGCGGCTTGGGTAGTGACATGAGTCGTTGACCCGAACTTGCCGCGCAGAATAAGGGTGCATTGCCCTGGTCCTTGGCGCTCTAACTGCAAATCGCGTACCAGCTCTGCATCGATGATGGTGCTGGCGGCGCAGGGATCAATGATCGCACGAACCAAGTGTAGGTGCCCACGCGATTCGACGCGTACGATGGCCGTCGGCGCAATGGGCACGAAAGACCGCATGATGGGCGCTGGAGTGGCTGGGAGCAGCCGGCCGGTTCGGAAGCCTTCCGGTGTACCACGCGATAGTGCTTGCATATTTTGGGCGTCAGAATGGTATGGCGTCTATTTATCTCGCCGCTGCTGTCTTCCGCGTTTCGATGACTTGGTCGGGCCTCCTTGGAGTCCAATGTCGCGGTGCCGCCAGTTGTCTCGTTCGTTTCGACGTTTGTTTGCTTTCGCCGCGCTTCTTTCATGCTGTAACAGCGGCCGGAAACTGCGCATCCCATGATTTACCGTTGACGGTCTTGTCTCCATTTTCACTCTCTCTTCCTCCATTTCCTCTTCCTCCACCTGCTGAGCCTAGGATTTAGCCGGCCCCGAGAGGTTGATCGACAACGCCTCGTCGGACGTGTTGCCTTCGCCGTTTGTGGTCGTCTCGTCGCTTACCGGTCGACGCTCATCTAAATGAAGCGTGGTGTGGTGCTTCTATTAGCACCTCTGGCAGCGATACTTGCTGTTACATTTGTCCACGCGGTGGAGAGGCGACAGACAGTTTGGACAGTACTTATGCAGAAGTACTGCCCGCAACCTCTCTTCTGGAGATTTTTTCGATATTCGGCACAGATCCTAAGGCTATGATCCCTGCCGCAGAGCTGACAAGCAACGTCGAAACGCTTTGCGCCTCCCTCTGACTTGGCCAATAAGGTTTGGTAACGGGTCATGATCTGAAAAAATATTGGTATCATTGATCATGCCCAAATTGAGGTTGGTGGAATCTTGTTTGGGTGGCGTAAACAAAAAAAATTATCTCTAATATATTTTCGCAGAAGAAACAAGAAACATTTTATTGAAATAAAATTTAATTGAAATAAAAAATTAAAGGCCATAAGTAAATACTTATGCGCGCAAAGAAAGGAAGAAAAAACGGATTTAGCACGCATGCAAGCGATGTGGCTGTTGCTTTAGCGCCTTGAGTACATTTTATAATTTGATTTATGTCGGTAGATGTCACCGAAGTAGTCCTAAAATTTATTTTTGATTTGTGGTGAACTTTGTTTTCACAACAAGTGGCCTGCCACCACACGGAACGGTTAGAAACCTGGCTGAAAAGGTATTATAGTTAAGTATTTTAAATCTCGACCAAATGAATGATTGATCGAGATATGTAATAAGCGATATGTGTTGCGTGTAGCAGCGCGTAAGGCATAATGTCGATAACGCAGTGCATTGACAGTCAGAAATGGAGTGTAGAGATTTTGACTAGCAGATGTCGCTCTTCCATTTCCTGAATGAAAAAAGTGTCATTCATTTAACACGCGGCGGTGAGTACACTCGTAGACTTGGTTATATTTTTATTAATTAATTGAGTTTCTTCTTTTCTTTCCAGATTTTCGCTTTATGGAAATATGTATAAACGGCCTTTTCGTATTATATATGGCATATTGGGATTATTTGTGCCATTCAATTCGACACGAAAATATGTTGGCTTTATCTTACTCCCAAGAAAATATGTTTTTGCTTTCTATTGGTTTGGCATAATAACGTTGCATTTGTACACATTGATTGTATAAGCGTCCGGGATTTAGTGAACCAATTAAGTCGGATATTGATTTACGTTCAACACAAATATCTGGTGTGAGTATATAGTCGCCAATCGTGATAGTAACTTGTTGCACCTCCATGCCTCGTGTATGTATTAAACATGGCAAATCAGAACGGAATTCACGCATATCTACAATAATTTGGCTGAAACAAAGGTATGAGGCTCGCTTGACCGCCTGCTTCACGACTAGCAGCATTAGCCGCGTCCACGCCTTCAGTTTCTGCATAGGTTTTATACAACATGAAAGCTTCATCTGTTTTGCCATCTTGATACTCTGGTATAACCATTACACGCTTAGCTTTAATAATCATTCTAAATGCTTGCTTCTCACGTCGCCAGCTATTCAAATACGATTGTTCTTCGCATGTAGAGGGAAGGATACACGCGTCCGATCTTTCGGAGCGCGCCGTTGACGCGCTTCCCCTATTTCCAATTGTCTTATTGCGGTCACATTACAATGATACATTATAACATACTGTGGTTGTATTTCATCGAGTATGTGATCGAGTGACATAGCACCCTCTCGTTCTGTTTTGAATGTTTGTATGCAGATTAGTAGTTGTTTACGTGCCGCCACAGCGGCAGTTATATCCAGGTGTTCTAGCTGTGGAAATGGCTCGAAACCGAGGTATCCATATTAGAGGTCTCCGTAGCCCCGCTTGCATTTGCATCGGCGCCAGCATAAGTTAAAGTTTCGTCAGCATCACTTAATTGTGTAATAGTTAGCATATAACTTTCTTGAAAATATTTTGCTGCAAGATCTTCATCACCATTAGCATCAGTCAACAGCTGCGTCAGCTCATCCATAGGGGTGCTTTGTTCTGAGTCCGAAGCTTCATTCTTTAGAGCGTCATTTCCTTTCGCATTTGGTTGAGTGCTATTCCTCTTTTGTGTGCTTGTGTTTTTGCCGCTAAGAGTTTTCTCAAACTGCGTTAGTGCATTTACAATTTCCTTAACTTATAGCAATCAGCTAGTTTTCCGATTGGTATCTCATGCTGCCTTGCAGCAAATAAGAGAAAGCGTTCACCACCTTGTGTGAGAAATAGACGCAATTGAAGGCAGGTACGTGCATCATGACAAAGTATTAGGACATTGGGTGGCACTTACGCAGTCGGGACGTGAACGTTTCATATCGCCCGGTATTTCAACTTTGAGTATTTCGGCTAAAATTTCCATTTGGGATAGGGTTCAGGTTCAAACTCACCTTGTGCATTGTAAACGCGCTCTCTGGTTAAATTGAATATTTGCTCAGCTGAATCTAAAAACGTCCAACCCGAATTACGAAGCGCATACTCTGTAGTGTGATAACGTTTTGGTTAGTGCATACGCGGCCACTGCATCATGATATGTATTGGAAATCATAAGATTGCGTAAAATTTTCAAATCAGCTACTATCAATGTAGTCTGCGAATTCAATTGATGCCAAATACAATCCAGTTGCGCTTGCTGTATATTATGAAATTTTTTGTTATACAATTCTCTACTGTGATCTCTTCCAAATCTTCCGGTCTGTTTATACGTTTAATTTCACGCACTAACAATTCATTATATCAAGCAGATGTGTTTGTATTAGCGTCATGGGAACATGCAACTCAATAGTTTGTGCCTTACGAGGCTTCAGTGATTGTTGTACAATAGCATGAAAACGTGTCCAAATAACTAATTGTTTTACAAACAAATTACGCATAGTGCACTCAATATGACTAAATCCACTTGTGAAAGCTTCGGCGCTGTTGGAAAATGCTTTTATAAAACCAGTTTTATTACTCATACGATACGAGACGCAAAGCAAATGCTTCTTGACAGGATTTAATAATGGTGTGTGCGCGTAGCACAACGATGCCCGTTATTAGCTCACTGGGTGAACGACGCTTTAAGAGATCAACCCCTAGAATTCGTGTGCCTATGAATTGAATGCCTTCTTCCAAGTAAACGCGTTCTCTGTCCGTAACTGTGTACGCTACTTCATGTACATATTTCTGTTCCAATTTAGATTTATAATAATGCTCCTCCCAATCTGAACAATTCATTACAAGCACTAAATTGCCTGGATCGCTGTACACTTTTAATATATTTGTAAGTACGCGATCGTAGTGCAAACCCTTTGCGCAAACTAGCAAACCATCAGAGTTCACCATATCCAAAAAAAATCAGCTGTTCATACTCGAGCCTTTGTATATCCTTATGTTGGAGGTATTCTTCAGCGGTCATGATATTTGCTAAAGTTTCATCATCGTCTTGGAATCCAGATTCCTCTTGCTTTGTAATGTTGTAAGATTTGCTAACCTCTTTTATTACACCGGCAATTTTGAACTCATGCTGACAGTTTGTATTAGATTAAAGATACAAAAAAATAATTAAGTAGAACTAATGCAAAACTTTGTGATGAAACTTGGCAACTTGAAATGGGCATAATATAAAGGAAGTAAAGTAAGGTAACTGGAAGTGTTTACGATCTAAAGAGCAATTTGGTTTCTATTTTAATCCAAAATCTTGCACATAATGGAGCGCTGTCGAAAAAAATTTCCACGACTGAATTTACATTGCTCAACCGAACTCAATAACTTAATCGTCAGCTTTCTATCGTCAAGCGATCTTTCACCACTTTTCTATATGCCACCGCTTTGGCATACGTCATACGAAGGCGAAACTTTGGGCACTTAAAAACGGCTTGCTATACCGGCAAAACGCTCATAACCATTGACAATTGAAAAGGTGCTGTTGCAAGTTGTGCTGCTAAACATTCTTTATATCTAAGTGCCGACCAGGACAACGCGCGCTAGAACCGGATGTAGCGGGTGTCGATACAGCCAAGTCTGTCCTACATTTGCCGGTGGATATCACACAAAGGAAGCGACAGGTGTGTATAAAATTACATCTTGGAGGTACTGAAGGCTTATTAATATAATTATATTCTTTTTTTCTGAGGGAAGATTGTGTAATCAACATGGCTAACTCATACAACTCTTTTGCTATTGCCCGACGATGGCAACGTACCAACGTCAGAAGCTGCAGCGCTGCATTATGAAATACAAGGAGCGGTTGAAGAGGGACGCTATTATATGGATATCGATCAGGTGAGTAGTAGTAAATGAAGATTCGAAATCTCTCGCTGTAATGAGCCATAATGTTGGTCAGATACGCCATCATCTCGTTGCAAAGATCCTGAGCCAGATTAATTTGTTGATTTCTTGCCTTTTACATGCTCTCTACGCATAACTTTTTTCCAAAAATTAGAAAAGAACCATGAATTTAAATAAAATGGCCCAAGTCGGGCATGCTTCAAATTGACCTCAACTTGTTAAGTTACCCGAGATGGGTGCAGCTTTTTTTCTTTTCAAAAATTCTTTATCCCGATTTGCTGAAAGAATAAACGAAGTCAGCGATGCCAAATTCTTTAGTAGGCTCCAGGGGTTTAGCTACTCTCTTGAAATGATTCTCAGAGCATACTTAAGTTGAAGATATATGTACGTATGAGTAGGGTTTGAAAATGCATTTTATTTGCTTCACTATAAAATAGCGTCTGAAATGTTGATTTTGACGCTTAATACTTCAACACCCAAGTCTCCCGGTTCTAGTATGTTCCAAATAGTTTGCGAAATTTCTTTGGTTGGAATGCAATGCATATAAAGGATAGTGTGCAGAAATCTGAGTTAATACCCTTTTGTTTTAGTCACTTTATTTTAATTTAATGTTTAGCTTTTAATTGTCTTATGTGGAAAATATTAGGATATTCAAATTGGGATTTAAGTTATTCGGACCTGTTCTCCGGAATCGAAAATATTTAGCCTATTAAGCACAGATCATTACATTATTTTCCCCACAAATAAGTTTTATTAAATTATTTATTTTATTTGGAAGATTTATTACAACGTTTTGCTGGACTATTTGTTTATTGATATAATAAATCTCAATTTGAAAATTCCTATCAAAAATTGTCCCACCTAAGCAAAGCGATTCCGGTCGAAAGCAAGCCGACGTGTTCTCAATTTCGATCGATCGATTCTTTAGCGTTTTTTATGCAAAATTGCAATTGTCTTGTTGCCTCTGCATTTCCGAAAACCATTGGTGCTGGCATTTTGTTCAAATTTTTGCACAATTTTAATTTAACTAAAACCAAAATAAATAAAACAGCTGTTTCGCTTTATTATCGACTCGATATGAAAACGGTTCGATTGGGATCCAGTACTGAGTGCGGATATGACGTAGCATCAGCTGGTTCCCCCCATGCAGGGAGGTCTCATGAGAGGATTGAACTATAAGTCTCGATAACCTGCAAGTATAAGGAAGAATAATGGGATGACTTTCGTTATGGGACATGTCTTTGGATGCCCCAGTCCGCCCCCCAGTTCGAATGATACCTTTTTCATCTATATATGGGTTCAGGGGTAAAATCTCACTCTTACCATGTATTAGTTTTCCCGACTTCAAATTTGTGTACTCTTCTGGATAATGTTGCCTTTGCCATACTGTTATCAATTTTCGTGTTGTTTTTTCTATTTTGTCAGGAGCTATCGAATGAGAATCCCTTTTAAATGAGGCTTTAGTTCTTGGGTGCGTATTCTGGAAAAACCAAAGAATATAGGATATAATCCGCAAAACCCTTGGTAAATCGGAAAACCTATCCAGAAGATCAAAGTTATTTTTGACCGAAGTCGTATGAACTTTCACCCTCTTTTCCTCCATATTCGTATTGTAATCTTCTTCTTGTGTTGGCCAATTTTCGTTGTCTTCTTGTAACCTGCCACCACAAAGAATTGTCGATTAGATCCGAAGCGAGGAGGCCTCTGTTCGCCAAATCTGCATGGTTTGACGCAGAGTCTACGTGCCGCCATACTTTGTTTTCAACTTTGTCGATGATTTTCGTTATTGGATGTGCCACAAACGTTGACCACGAACATGGTGGCTTTCGGATCCATGCCAGTACTATCGTCGAATCTGTCCAAAGAGTTACTTTAATATTGGAAAGTTGCATATTTTCTATGGCCGACTCTATGATTTCTGCAAGTAGGACTGCGCCGCAGAGTTCCAGTCGTGGCAATGATATAGTTTTGACCGGGGCTGCTATCGTCTTGGCCATAAGCAAGTTGGTGAAGACTTGATCCTTCGTTTGTACCCTCAGGAAGACAGTGGCGGCATATGCTTTTTCCGAGGCATCGCTGAATCCATGTATTTCGACATTGTCCTTCAATGTGTAGTGAACCCATCGCGGTATACGTATATCGTTGATCTTTTCGTAGTCCGTCAGGAATGATTGCCACCGATGTAGAGTAGTTTCAGACACATCTTCATCCCAGCCTCTCCCTTCCAACCAATTATATTGCATTATTATTTTGGCGACAATTACGACTGGTGCCAGCCAGCCAAGAGGGTCGAAAATTTTGCTTTCGCAGAAAGTATTGACCTTTTTGTTACGGCATGGTTATTGTTAAAGGGTTTCGCTGTGAAGTAGAAGTAGTCGAAATGGGCGTTCCACATGATACCGAGTGCTTTTACCATGCTGGTGTCTTCAATCTCAAGAAAATCCTCGCTTAATAGGTGTTGCTTCGGTATACCCTGTAGAATTTTCTTGCAGTTGGACGTCCATTTTCGCAATGGGAAACCTGCCGATTGCAATGCCGATGATATTTCGTCCCTTGCCTTGATTGCAATTTCGATGCTGTGTCCACCGGCGAGTACGTCATCAACGTACATGCAATTTCGCAGGATATCCGCTGCCATTGGATGCGATGTCTCCACGTCATCAGCTAGTTGGTGCAGCGTTCGAATCACAAGATACAAACCAAAGGTTACCGTTTTCAATTCGTAAATATTAATTGGATCCTTGTGGCAGTTGCGAAATACGATACGCTGGAATTTTATTTGATTTTCATTAACCCATATTTGGCGGTACATTTTTTCTATGTCGCTGTTAAATACGTATTTGAACAGCCTCCAACGTAGTATAAGGGTTGTCAGGTCGGATTGAAGAATCGGACCTGGATATAAGGCATTATTCAGACTTTTGCCATTAGTGGTAGGACAAGATGCATTAAATACGACTCTGACTTTTGTCGTTGAACTTCCCTCCTTTATGAAAGCATGGTGACGTAGGAAGTAGCAATCATTTGAGTCTGGCGAAATATTGCCTATTTGTCTCATATGCCCTAAGGTTTCATATTCTGATACAACTCTATTGTATTCCGTTTGAAGGACTGGGTTTTTCGCAAGTCGTGTCTCGTTGCGATAGAATTGAGAACACGCACTTCTTAATGAGGGGCCTAAGTTAAACTCTTTCCTAAAGGGTAAGGAGACTACGTATTTGCCATCGTTGTTCCGAACTGTTGTGGATTTGTATAGCTTCTCGCAGTAAGTGTCATCGTTATTGATGCTCCTCTTCTTTGGAATTTCTTCTATCTCCCAGAAAGCCGCCAGTTGTTTTTCTAAAGTGACCTCGTTAAAATATGAAACTATGGTCTTATTTGTCTCTACCGCATCTGTTCGGCCTGTCAAAATTTAGCCGAACACCGTTTCCTGTGCTATTAATGTGTTTAGCACATCTTTCCTAATGCCGCTAACATAATTTGGGGGTATATGTCTCCGCCCAGAATTAGATCGACTGGCTCATTGACAAAGAATCGCTTGTCAGCCAGTACTAAGTCAGAGAATGCTTGCCTAGTCGTTGCGTTTATTTGGCAAGTTGGAAGATTCCCTGTCAATTGTGGTAAAACCAGCATGATCGTATTGATCTTGATTAATGGGTCGGTTGGTGACCGCAGTTGTATGTTGCACGCTTCTTGTACTTGTGCAGACATTGTATTATTGATGCCCGAAACTTGGGCATGCAGGTATTTGGATGGCAGATTAATTCTGCGCTTTAGTTTCTCGGTAATGAATGAACATTCAGATCCCGAGTCTATTAGGGCTCTCGCCGAATAGTCAACACCATTAAAAGCTGTCCCTAGTAATACCCCTTTATTTGTATTAGCAAAACATGAGTTTACATTATTAATCGGAGCATTTTCTCTTTCAGCATTGCGTCGTATTTGAGCTTCCCATGAGGTAGATGCTCAGATAGTGTCTGAAGTATTTGTTGGTTTTGGCTGATTCGAAATATGAAGCAGCGTATGATGTCTTAAATGACATGTGGCACAGTTCATTTGACTGGTGCACTTTGTTACCGAATGGCCAGCAGAAAGACAGTTTATACATCCACGGCTGCTCTTAATTTGTTCAAACCGTTTATTGGGTGTTAAACGTAAGAACTTTTCGCACTTTGAAATTCGGTGTGCAGGACTTTTGCACATCTTACACGTAGGTTTGGCTACTGTTGCACTTGCCTGGTAGGAGCCTAATCGTTTCGACGCTGTATCTGCCGAGGAACGAGAAGCGTGTGGCTTAGAGGGTTTTGAAACCGTATCCCCTCTTATATCTACGACAGTTTCCAACGTTTGGAATCTGCTGGATAAGAATTTATCCATGTCTGCCCATTTTGAAATTTTTGTTTTATTTTCTATGGTTTTTTCCCATAGAGCCAGTGTGGTTTCTGGAAGTTTAGTGGAGCACAAATACGTTAGAATTGCATCCCAGTTTGATATGTCAATCTTGTGACATTGAAGCGCTGAGATACAATTGTTTATTGCACGTTGCAGTTTTTTAATAGAGCTACCGCATTCACTCTCAACTGCTTTTAGACTAAAAAGAATTTTTAATTGGGCATTGACCAAGATACGTTTGTTTTCGTATCGATCACATAAATTTTTCCACGCTGTGTCGAAACCGTCTGTCGTTAAGGAACACCGCTCCACTATTTCCTTGGCCTCCCCTTGGGTTTTTTGCCTTAAATAGTATAGTTTTTGTACTGCATGGAGTTTACTGTTATTAATATATATGGCAGTGAACATGTCCCTAAAGGACGGCCATGAAATATAGTCTCCCTTGAAAATATCCGTATCACACGCTGGCAGGCGCACATGATATTCCAAATTATCTGAGACAGAGTTTTTAACTCATCTCTTTGGTATATTAGGGAGTGTTTACTGTGTTGTGAAGGTGACATGTCGTTGAAGTCATTTTCATACTCCGTCACTGCATCTGCTTGGCGAGTATAGGTCTCCATTGTGGATAAAAATAAAAACCCAAAAGTTTATACAGAAATTGCCTTTGCAGAGAGTAGTGAGTGAAAATGTCGCCAAAGGACAGAACTTGGAAGTGATAATGTGACTAGTGAAAAGATTTGGTGAAAGCGTGTGTATATATAAATTTGCCAATAAGCAAGAAGAACCGTAAATATTCTAATTATGTAAGCCGATAAGTTATGGCTAAAGTGGAAAAATGGACTGTAAGTGGGATAAGTACAATTTCGTGGTGGCAACGGCGTGCACCCACGTAAATGTTAAGGAATGTGCTAATGCAGATTTGTTATTGACTTGTCTAAGCCAATAAGTACTGGCTAGTGCAAAAATTGTGTCAGTGAAAATAAAAATATATGAACGCTTGTTATAGCCTTTTGGTAATTTAACCAAGGACTGTGAACTTTTGTATCACAAAAATTAGATCAGTAAAAACTGATTTGTTTATTGCCGCAAATGAGAATAATAATTCTTCAATTTTTCAAATAATTGTGCAAGGAATGCGGCTATTGGCCACCCAAAACAACAACAACAATATGTGTGTATGAAACTAAGTGCACTTTGTGATAAAGCAACAAACTAAATTGCAAACGTACTGCCGGTGTAAATAGGCGCAAGTGATTTTTGTGTGGAAAAAAATTTGCTAGATTGACTTGTGCTCGTCAATTAAAAAATTACAGATTTTGCTTCGATGCGCTTACCAAATCAAAAATTAATAATGTGACAAAAATTTTTTTTGAGAATGAAAATTCTGCAAAAGTGAAAGTTGAAAATTGACGTTAAGCGGCGTTGAGGTTATGTTAACCTTTTAGAGCAGTGTTGTGCTACCTTGACCTGTGTCCGGAAAATCTTACCGCTGATGGGGGACTCTTCCGGATAGTCACAAGGCGTGTTGCACAAACTTTAAATTACTGCGTTAGGCGCTTTTTCCTATTTTTGCACAAAATAATACTTCTCACTTCACGAACAAAAATCACTTGCTCTGTTTAATATAAAGAGTCACTTTGTAATTTGTAATTTTATTTTGAAATTTTATTAAAAGTGAAAAGGAAAACCCTACCTAGCACGGAATATTTTCAACCACGTACCTTTATTAATTCGTTGATCCGGAGTACTCGAATTTGATTTAAATTTTGTTGTTGGATGTTTCCAAAAGGTACCACCAAAAGTGTATCAGTTGTTGTATATTGGCTGTTGTTGTTGTTTTGAATATAAAATCGCTGGTATCACCAAGAAAGTTGTATGACCATGGATAATTTCTGATATTTGATGTTGAAATTTTTGGTTTTTCCTGTGTATTCTCACGAGTTTGGTATGCTTCCTTGCTTCAATGCCTAGAGAGTTGAGTGGACTGTAATTATGTGACTGGTTCTCTTTACCGGCGCGGTAAGGACCGGTAAATTTTGAGGTATCTTGATGAAATTTGGTATGTATGTTCCTGAGCACTCATCTCAGATCGCTATTTAAAATGAACGATATCGGACTATAACCACGCCCACTTTTTCGATATCGAAAATTTCAAAAAACAGAAAAAGTGCGATAATTCATTACAAAAGACAGATAAAGCGACGAAACTTGGTAGATGAGTTGAACTTATGACGCAGAATAGAAAATTAGTAAAATTTTGGAGAATGGGGGTGGCACCGCCCACTTTTAAAAGAAGGTAATTTAAAACTTTTGCAAGCTGTAATTTGTCGTTGAAGATATCATGATGAAATTTGGCAGGAACGTTACTCCTATTACTATATGTACGCCTAATAAAAATTAGCAAAATCGGAGAAGGACCACGCCCACTTTAAAAAAAAAAATTTTTTTTAAGTAAAATTTTAACAAAAAATTTTATATCTTTACAGTATATAAGTAAATTATGTCAACATTCAACTCCAGTAATGATGTGGTGCAACAAAATACAAAAATAAAAGAAATTTTCAAAATGGGCGTGGCTCCGCCCTTTTTCATTTAATTTGTCTAGGATACTTTTAACGCCATAAGTCGAACAAAAATTAACCAATCCTTTTGAAATTTGGTAGGGGCATAGATTTTATGACGTTAACTGTTTTCTGTGAAAATGGGCGGAATCGGTTGATGCCACGCCCAGTTTTTATACACAGTCGTCCGTCTGTCCTTCCGCATGGCCGTTAACACGATAACTTGAGCAAAAATCAACATATCTTTAATGAACTTAGTTCACGTGCTTACTTGAACTCACTTTATCTTGGTATGAAAATTGAACGAAATCCGACTATGACACGCCAACTTTTTCGATATCGAAAATTACGAAAAATGAAAAAAATGCCATAATTCTATACCAAATACGAAAAAAGGGATGAAACATGGTAAAGTAATTGGATTGTTTTATTGACGCGAAATATAACTTTAGAAAAAACTTTATAAAATGGTTGTGACACCTACCATATTATGTAGAAGAAAATTAAAAAGTTCTGCAGGGCGAAATAAAAAACCCCTAAAAGTCTTGGCAGGTATTACATATATAAATAAATTAGCGGTATCCAACAGATAATGTTCTGGGTCACCCTGGTCCACATTTTGGTCGATATTTGGAAAACGCCTTCACATATACAACTACCACCACTCCATTTTAAAACTCTCATTAATGCCTTTAATTTGATACCCATATCGTACAAACTCATTCTAGAGTCACCCCTGGTCCACCTTTATGGCGATATCTCGAAAAGGCGTCCACCTATATAACTAAGCCCCACGCCCTTTTAAAATACTCATTAACACCTTTCATTTGATACCCATATCGTACAAACATATTCTAAAGTCACCCCTGGTCCACCTTTATGGCGATATCTCGGAAAGGCGAACACCTATAGAACGAAGGCCCACTCCCTTTTAAAAAGACTCATTAACACCTTTTATTTGATACCCATATCGCACAAACAAAGTCTAGAGTCACCCCTGGGCAACCTTTATTGCGATACCTCGAAAAGGCGTCCACCTATAGAACTAAGGCCCACTCCCTTTTAAAATACTCATTAACTCCTTTCGTTTGATACCCATATTGCACAAACGAATTCTAGAGTCACCCCTGGCCCACCTTTATGGCGAAATCTCGAAACGGCGTCCACCTATGGAACTAAGGATTACTCCCTTTTAAAAAACTCGTTAACACCTTTCTTTTGAAACCCATATTGTACAAACAAATTCTAGGGTCACCCCTGCTCCACCTTTATGGCGATATCTCGAAACGGCGTCCACCTATGGAACTAAGGATTACTCCCTTTTAAAATACTCATTAACACCTTTCTTTTGATACCCATATTGTACAAACAAATTCTAGAGTCACCCCTGGTCCACCTTTATGGCGATATCTCGAAAATGCGACCACCTATACAACAACCACCACTCCCTTTTAAAACCCTCATTAATACCTTTAATTTGATACCCATATCGTACAAACACATTCTAGAGTCACCCCTGGTCCACCTTTGTGGCGATATTTCGAAACGGCGTGCACCTATAGAACTAAGGCCCACTCCCTTTTAAAATATTCATTAACACCTTTCGTTTGATGCCCATATTGTACAAACAAATTCTAGGGTCACCCCTGGTCCACCTTTATGGCGATATCTCGAAACGGCGTCCACCTATGGAACTAAGGATTACTCCCTTTTAAAATACTCATTAACACCTTTCTTTTGATACCCATATTGTACAAACAAACTTTAGGGTCACCCCTGGTCCCCGTTTATGGCGATATCTCTCAACGGAGTCCACCTATGGAACTAAGGATTACTCCCTTTTAAAATACTCATTAACACCTTTCATTTGATACCCATATCGTACAAACGCATTCTAGAGTCACCCCTGGTCCACCTTTATGGCGATATCTCGAAAAGGCGACCACCTATACAACAACCACCACTCCCTTTAAAACCCTCATTAATACCTTTAATTTGATACCCATATCGTACAAACACATTCTAGAGTCACCCCTAGTCCACTTTTATGGCGATATTTCGAAACGGCATCCACCAATAGAACTAAGGCCCACTCCCTTTTAAAATACCCATTAACACCATTCGTTTGATGCCCATATTGTACAAACAAATTCTAGGGTCACCCCTGGTCCACCTTTATGGCGATATCTCGAAACGGTGTCCACCTATGGAACTAAGGATTACTCGCTTTTAAAATACTCATTAACACCTTTCATTTGATACCCATATCGTACAAACGCATTCTAGAGTCAACCCTGATCCACCTTTATGGCTATATCCCTAAATGGCGTCCACCTATAGAACTAGGCCCCACTCCCTCATTAAATACTCTTTAATGCCTTTCATTTGATACGCATGCCATACAAACACATTCCAGGGTTTCCCCCGGTTCATTTTCCTACATGGTTATTTTCCCTTATGTTGTCACCATAGCTCTCAACTAAGTATGTAATGTTCGGTTACACCCAAACTTTACCTTCCTTACTTGTTATCATTATTATTGTTATGTTATACATTATGTTTATTGGCAGTTGTCTAAAATTTTTTCTTTCTTCTATTCTAATTTAAAAAATTTTTTCAATTAAGAAAAAATTTATCATAACAATAAAAATGATAAAAAATTATTGTTAGGCCTAGAGCTCGATTCGAACCCGCGATCTTACAAATCAGTAGGCCGATATAACAACAAAAATTGTTAAAAGTTTTTTATTTTGTACGCCAATATTTAGAAGTGGCATAACCTATTCTTACGAAGTGGAATGTCTTAAGTTTCAGATTCGGCTTGACCTTCAGTGGATATTTCTCTACTTGTGTCAATGGCGGGGAGAAGAATGACCAATTTGGCCAAAGGCCTAGTAATTTGACCTCTTTCAGTCACGATGTCGACTAATCTAACAAGGTCGCCTGATCCGGGGTGAAGTTTGACTACTCGTCCCAGCCTCCATTCATTTAGAGCGAGATTGTCTTCTTTCATGACGACGAGATCACCTAATTTAATGTTGGCTTTCGGGTGTTTCCATTTAACCCGCTTTTGCATTTCTAAGAGCTACACTCTTTTCCATCTTTTGCAAAAGGTTTGATGCAAAGCCTTAATTTATGCTACCTATTGACTATGGAGGCAGGAGTCTCATTGATATCTATTTCAGGTGGGGCGAGAAGATGTCCGCCCACCAGGAAATGACCAGGGGTTAGTGGTTCTAAGTCGGTCGACTCGTTGGACGAAGGACTTAATGGTCGCGAGTTGGGGCAGGCCGGAATTCGGCAGAGTAGGGTTGAGAATTCCTCGAAGGTATATTTATACCCAGATGCCACTTTTCGAAAGTGGCTTTTGAAACTTTTTACTCCTGCTTCCCACAGACCTCCCATATGAGGAGAGGACGTGGGGATGAAATGCCATTGCAGAAGTTGATGAGGGTATTTAGGCAATGCGTTCTCTCGCGAATCTGCCATAAACGCCTTAAATTCAGATATCACAAATCGTGAGTCACCGACAAAGTTAGTTCCATTGTCGGAGTAGACATTTTTTGGGCACCCCCTCCTGGAAATAAACCTAGAGAATGCCGCAAGGAAGGATTGGGTGCTGAAGTCGGTTGTGGCTTCCAAATATATGGCTTTCGTAGTAAAGCAGACAAACATACAGACATAATTTTCTGAAATACTGCACCCTCTACATCTATAACTTTTTATGTCGAATGGTCCTGCAAAATCTACCCCGGTGTTGGTAAATGGTCGGGAAAATGTGGTGCGTTCCTGAGGAAGATTTCCCATGAGTTGGGTTTGTATCCGCTTCTTATAGATCGTGCAGGCCTTACAGCTGTGAATAATGGACTGTATCATATTTCTAACCCTAGGAATCCAGTATTGGGTTCTAATAAGCCTACACATTAGTTGATTTTCCCCATGCAAAGAGATTTCGTGGATAAACTGAACTAAAAGGCGAGACAATTTGCATTCGTATGGTAAGATGATTGGATAGCGTTCGTTCAAGACGTCAAGAGACGCCCGAAAGCGACCACCAGCCCTTATGATGTCATCCTTATCTAAAAAAGGGTCAAGAGGCAGCACTTCGCTTTTAGAATCGACCGGTTTCCCTGATTTGAGATTTCTGTATTCTGTAGTATAAAATTGCAGTTGAGATAATCTCACCAAAGGTTGTGTCGTGGTTTGTATTTCTTCTGATGAAACCAGACACAAGGATTTCTTAAAGGAATTGTTTGCCTTTGGATGAGTTCTTTCGAGGATTCTCAAGAAATAAGATATCACCCTCAAAGCTCTGGGTAGATTCGAAAATCTTTCCAGAATTTCACAATTCATTTTGGTCGTGACTGTATGAGCGTGCACCGTTTTTTCCCCTATCACCGTGTTGTAATTTATATCTGGTATCGGCTATTTTGAGATGTCTTCTTGTAACCAAGAAGGTCCCTTCCACCACAGTGAATTGCTGACAAGTTCATGTGCTGGAAGTCCTCTGCTACCCAAGTCGGCTGGATTTGATCCCGAATCCACATGGCGCCAGTTATCCTTTCCAACCTATTCAACGATTTTCGTAATGCGGTGCGCTACGAGAATTGACCACGAACAAGGGGCTTTCGCATCTATGCCAGTACAATCGTTGAATCGGTCCATAAGTAGGTTTTTCGATTCCCTAAGTTGAGATTTGTTGCAATTGTTTCCATCATTTCGGAGAGTAGTACGGCTCTGCATAATTCCAGTCGGGGAACCGAGATAGTTTTTACCGGAGCTACTTTTGTTTTTGCCAATAGCAAATTGATCAGAACTTAGTCGTTGTTTTCCAGTCGTAGGTACACTGCCGCGGCATACGCTTTCTCTGATGCGTCAAAAAACCACTAATTTCCACTTTGTTGTGCGGGGAAAAGTGTGTCCTTCACGGTATCCGAATTTTATTAATTTCATGATACTTTTCCATGAAAGTTTTCCAACGTTCCGTAGTAGTTGGTGATACATCTTCATCCCCTTTTGTACCTTCAAGCCAAATGTTTTGCATGATTATTTTGGCTACAACTATCATTGAAGCAATCCATTCTAATGGGTCGAAGAGTTTAGCGATTGCCGATAGGATCGCTCTTTTTGTTAAATTGTCGGAATTGTCCATTGCTTTTGCGGTGAAGCAAAACTCATCATTATGTGCATTCCATCATATTCCTAGTACCTTCACTGAACTTGCGTCTTCGAATTCCAGGAAATCTTTGTTGTGTAGATATTATTTAAGAATATCTTTTAGAATTTGGTCGCAATTGGCTGTCCACTTTCGTAGTTGAAAGGCGGCTGATTGCAAGACTTGAGATATTTGATCTCTGGCAGAAATTGCTGATTGGATGCAGTGTCCACCAGCAAGAATATCACCCACATACATATACTCCTTGAGTATTGTGGATGCTATTGGAAAGGTGTTTTGCCAATTGTAAAAGCGTCCTTATTGCGAGATAGGGAGCGCTGTTTACCCCAAATGTCACAGTGTTCAGTTCATAAAGGCCTATGAGATTTTCAGGGCTAGTACGGAATACTATGCGCTGATATTCTGCTTGGTTCGGATGTACCATAATTTGTCGGTACACTTTCTCATTATCGCTGTTGAAGACGTATTTGTATAGTCTCCAGCGAAGAATGAGAATCTTCAACTCCGCTTGTAGGGTAGGGCCCGTATAAAGAACGTCGTTCAGGCTTACTCCGTTTGCAGTCGGACTAGATGCGTTAAATACGACGCGAACTTTAGTGGAGGTACTTTCTTCTTTGATGACGGCGTGATGAGGTAGGAAATAATGGTCAGAGGAGTCTGGTGGCACGTTGCTGTTGATCCTTGACATATATCCTAATTCCTCGTATTCGGTCACAACTCGATTGTACTCCGTTTTTAGGGTAGGATTTTTTGCGAGGCGTGTCTCGTTCCGGAAGAACTGAGAGCAGGCTCTTTTAAGAGACGTTTGATGGGAATTCCCGTTTAAATGGTAGTGAGACAATATATTTCCCTGTATTATTATCCAATGATACGTCACTGTAATAAAAGATGATTCGGTTGGTTTGCTCTTGAACATCTGCCCGGCCTGTAAGAATCCAGCCGAAAACAGTTTCTTTTGCTAAGAGTGTACCAAGCACAAATGTCCCCTCCGAGAACAAGATCCACTTGCTCATTTACAAAGAATTTTGTATCTGCCAACTCGATATCTGGGAATGATTGCTTTGTCATCGCGCTGACCTGGCACGTTGGAAGATTCCCTGTTAGTTGAGGCAGGACAAGGACCGTTCATTCAAAGAGAATAATGGGATAATTAGGGACTGCAACTCTACTGAACAAGATTCTCTGACCTGTGCAGAGAATGAGCTGGTAATACCGGAAACTTGAGGGCGAATTTTCTTGGATCGCAGGTTAATTCGACATTTAAGACGTTCGGTGATGAACGAGCACTCAGAACCAGAGTAAATTAGGGCTCTAGCTGAAAAATTGCTATTATTGTAATTAATGTTGACACGAGCAGTACCTAGCAGTACACCTGTGGTTGTATGCGCATGACAAGATTGCACATTCGAGACTTGCTTCTCATGTGATTTTGAAATTTGTCTATCCCTTGCCTGTTTTGATGTTGATGGGACATCATCATCCGAATGCTATGTGCGCTGCTGTCTTTTGTTGAATTTTTTGTCTATGTAGGAGCGTGTCGTGTCGAGAATGACAAGTGCCGCAGTTGTATGAGCTTGTACATTTCGACGCAGTATGTCCAGATGATAAACAATTTAGGCAGATATTATTGCTCTTAATAAAATCGACTCTACGATCAGGTGAAAGTTTAAGGTATTTCGTGCAGTTGCGTAGTTTATGGTCATTTGTGTGACATATTTTACAATTAAATTTCTTTACGCTTGTTTGGAATCTGCCAACTTTTTTGTTGGGGTTCAGGAGTTGGTTTTGAAATATGAGGCTAAAACTGTTTGAAGTCTTATTGCCTCTATGGCCAGACACGTTTTCCAACGCAAGAAATCGGTCAGAAAGAAATTTATTCATGTCCTCCCATTTAGCTATGCCTGTCTTGTTCCCCATAGACTGTTCCCAAAGCGAGAGGCTGCTTTCGTCCAATTTTTCAGCCCATAGGTATACAAAGAGGGCGTCCCAGAGATCTATTTTATGACCTTTTAATGATGTCATACAATTATTTAATTTCAATTGTAAATCCTTTATTGATTTAACACAATCAGATTATATGGGCTTTGTGCCGAAGAACGTGTCCAGTTGAGCCTTCGCTAAACTACGCTTATTTTCATTAATATCAGGTGCATTGCTTACAATATCGTTGGCCTCCCCTTGAGTTGTTTGTTTAATATCGAATAACTTCTCAATTGAGGCAAGGTCCTTGTTCGATATGTAAATGGCTGTGAACATATCTCGGAATATTGGTCACGATAAATAGTCACCCTTGAACATAGCTGCATCGCACGGAGGAAGACGTATATTGTGTGTTCGGGTGATTGGAGCTTCAGGCTCCTTGGTTCCCTTGGATAACTTGTCAGACAACTTACCCATTGCAGACAAGCATCGTACATACGATTGGTATGACAATTTATATTTCTTTTTAATTGAAGAAAGTTCTTTTGTTTGCAGCCCCTGAGTTGAGGAGGTAGCTTTTCATATGCAGTACTTAGCTTCTCCCACATAATTTTAAATTCACCCTGCTTCCATTTATATGTGTATACAGATAGAAATTAAGGCATTTCAGTGTATCCTTTAAATTTAATTTGCAAAAACAATAACAATCACCTATATGACCCAAGAACGCAAATTAATTAACACCGTAATAAATGAGAAAAATGTTTCTAATATAAACTTTTATTTGTTTCAGTTTAAATTAAATATGTGCACAGGTTCGCCACCCAAATTTCACAGGGATAAATGAATTTGTTTGTATTTATATACATTTCTACAAAATAACTAGACTTCGTTGTGATTGTGACTTCGTAGTGATTTTATGAGAAAAATCAAAGAAAATATGCAAAAAATTAAAAATAAGGGAAAGTGAAAAAAATAAGAAAAAATTCAACAATTACAAGTACCAGTGAATTTTTTGTTGGGTACTTATGCACATAAAACAGTGTGTTGTTGTTATTGTCGAAAATTAACAAAACCGAAGTACCCAAATGGAAGTGTGGTTATGTGAACTAGAAAATAGTGCATTATGAGTTTAAAAGAAAGTTTGCTTGAAAAAAACTGCACTATGTTACCTTAAGCTGTGACAGCCAGGGCCGTAGAAAGAAAATCCGGGCCCGGGACTAAACAATTTACGGCCCCCTATAAAAAATCCACTAATACATTTCATTAACTTGAATTAATGACGTCTCATTTATGAATCATTACACTGCGTTACAAAAACGAGCTTTAGTTCTGTCCTATGAACCAAATATACCTTTTCGGAAAGGGGAGAAAAAATAAAACTACACGTGTATCGGCGAGTTTCATGTACACGTCAGAATTTTTTTTATGTATAACGTATAAAGCTCGTAGTGTCCGTCTGTCCGCAATAAACAATTTAGTGTTAGAAAGTTACTATTGATAAACTACAAATATATGGAGTAGGATGGGTCGAAAAACATCTCTTTTTTCGGAACGCTTTAGTAGTTTAAAAATTTGGAGTCCCTTCAAGTTATGCCGAAAAAAGTGAAAAAAAATTTGTTTAAAAAAAGAATTGATAAAAATCTATTTTATAAAAAATTTGACGTGGTACAGACATTTCCACGAGTCTGCCTGCAAAAATTCAGCTCGATTGGATCACGGAAAAAGGGTTAAAAATCGATCCAAAGTCTTTCACACAGGCGGACAGACGGACACTAAGAGCTTTATACTTTATACATAAAAAAAAAATTCTGACGTGTACATGAAAATCGCCGATACACGTGTATTTTAATTTTTTCTCCCCTTTCCAGAAAAGTATATTTGGTTCATAGGACAGAATGTGTCTAACGCGGTGTTATTGATGGATTACTTCAAAAAAAATTTTCCCGCATCAACTAAATGATTTTTGGACTAAGAACTGACAATAAAATTAACACAGAATATTTACTATTTATACTATTTTATTGTAACGTAGAAATAAAATTCCCTTTTAACAGCCACATATGGTTTCAAATAATATTTTCTAGTTATTTGGTAACATTTTAATACTTTTCTAATAAATTATTGATGATTATAAATTTTAATTATTCAATATAGAAATTTCAGATACAAAAGAGTGGCTTTACTTGCTTTTTTCGCTGAAAAATTTTTATAATAATATCAAAATTTAACTGTCTTGCCAAAACGGATTCAACACAAAGCGTGGCAAGTCCTAAAATTCGCTCTTGAGATGAACACGATCTATGAAAGTTTTTGATTCTTGAAAGGATGCTGAAGGAACGTTCTGCGTTAGCTACAGTGACAGGTATAGCGCAAAAGATACGTAAAGCAACACAAATGTTGGGAAAAATCGTATACAGATTTTAAACATATATAGATAGCATTTAGCAATTCCAATGAATTGAAAAAGTCTGTCAAAATTTGCTGCGTAAATGTGTTTCAAATGTCCGACTTGTATTTTTCGACAAATTTTGCTGCGCTCGCCCGAACCGTAGTTTCATCCATGTCTTCAAATTGCCACAAAAAGGAAAACGTCTCGCTCAAATTTCTCATAGCTGCAAATCGTTCAGTAATACCAGTGATTACCGAATCAACGATCACCAGGAATGTATTGTTTTTAAAATCAGAATCTGAATCATTCGTAATCATCTCATTTAAATTATCTTCAGAACGCCTTTTGCGTTTTCTCTTTCGAATGACCGGAAACTTTGGCGAGATGTTCAGTTTAATAGCAACTGTTTTGCAATCGTTTAAAATTGTTTCCCATTGGTTCCTGATCAACTGCAAATCAGCTAATTAGGCATCTAGATGTCGGACTTCAACATCTATGGTGGCGTCTCTAGCTTGGAGGACCTCGTTTCTTGAATTAATAGTAGTCAGTATTAAAGACAGCAAGATACATTCGAATTTTTTGATGTACTTGAGAATGCCGGTAACATCGCCGTATGCTTGCGCAGTCAAATTTGGCTGTTGGCTGAAAGACTATGAAGAGAGCTCGGTAAATTTTTTGTTTTAGGATGTCCCATCGTCGTGGAGGTCTGCTGAAAATAGTAAAACATTTTTGTACAACTCCGAAGAAAGTAATTGCAGCAGCAACACCACATAAATTGAGACTGTGGGTTGCACAAGGCGAGTAATCAGCATTCGAGTTTTTGTCGAGAATGTGACGTAGTGCTCCGTTGTAAGTCCTTTCACATTGGCGCCTTTATAGTACCCTTGTGCACGACAATCTTCAACCAAATATGGTAAATTAGATCAGCGATTTTCTGACCAGATTTTTGGTTACAATTCACGAAAGCCAAAAACCGTTCTTGAATTGTAAAATTTTTTGCTTTCGAATTGAAATGGAGTTGCGCAAAATGAACGTAGTCAACGTGACTAGCATTAGGCATAGCATCAGCGATAATAGCAAAATATTTGACTTTCTTGCCTTGATCTAATATATGTAGTTTCCGTCACGTGCTTTGCACAAATCTCTAGAAACCCGTTCTGAATGTCTGGGGAAAGATAGTGAACTTTTAAACATTTGTGCTGCTGTTCTGAAATCCTAACATTCTCCAAATGATCTCCCAGTTTCGGATCATTTTGGCTTATGAGATCTTAGATGCCCAAAAAATGTCCATCGTTTCGCTCAGCAAGATATATATTTTCGCCTTTGGAAGCTAGGCCTCTTTCACCCAAAAATAAAATAGTGTTCAAAATGCTATATACAATTTCTTTCCACTTTTGAGTTTCAGTGATTAGCTGGTCATTGATAAGTGTATCAATTGTAGCCTCCTTTTGAATTGTAAATATCGCCAATGAATATAACATTTAATGTGGTTTTGAGTATTTTCGTGTGATGGCAGTTTATCGTATAGCTTCTTTCACACCTGCAATTTCGAATATCCGCAGAACAAATTTTAGGTCGATTTAAAGTATTGGTGCTTGATAGACGACATGGTAGGCAATAAAAATCATTGCTACTGGCACTCCACACTAACCAATCACGCTCCACATTCTCTCCATATGGCAAGATTCTGTTTAACAACGAGGTAGGAAATGCCTCGTCACGACAATCACGTGGACTAATAACAGGACAATTTTGATGACCTCGACCAATTATTTCGTTGACTTTCGCAAAAACTCATTATTCACGGTACCGATATCGAAGTCGTTTAAATAATCTGGATTTTGATACAGAGTTGGTGGTATTTTTGGAAGACTTTTTGAAGATGAAACCTCATCAGTGTCACCAAGAAAACTTTACGATTTCGGACTCATATAAACATACTATTTTGTTTGATGTTTTTATTGTCTCCTCAGCCCCAGGCAAAAAATCATTATCTATATTCGTTGCTTTTGAAACTCGGCTTAAAATTTGCAAATGGAACAACTAAAGACTCTCCTGAATTAAAAAAAAACTGTCTTAGTGCCTCTAAATTGTGGGCCCCTTGAGAAACCCGGACCCAGGGGAGTCCCCCATCCCCGGGGAATCCCCCCCGCACTCGACGGGCCTGGTGTCAGATATACCTTACCGCGGGTGGGGGGATATAGCTGATAGACAAAAGGCCGTGTGAACACAATTCACTTCAAACAAAATTATTTGTCACAGTGCAAGTACCAGTGAATTTTTTGTTGGGTACGTATGCACATAAAACAGAGTGTAGTGTTGTTTTTGTTGAAAATAAACAACAGTAAAGTATCCAAAGGGAAGTGTGGTTATGTAAACCAGAAAATAGTGCAGTATCAGTTTAAAAAAAATTTACTTGGGAAAACTCAACTATGTTACCTTAAGCTGTGTCAGCTATACCTTACCGCGGGTGGGGGGATATAGCTGATTGGCAAAAGGCCATATGAACACAATTCACTCAAAAAAAATTATTTTATTTTTTGCCACAGTGCGTTTGAATTTATAACCACGTACCTTGTTTGTTGTTGCGTTGTTGTTGCCACTTTATTTGTTGTGGTGGTGGTTTTTGTTGAAATAAAATTTTAAAACTCTCGAAGGTCTAGTGCCAAAAATATCGAAGGTCTTGTTTGTTGATATTGCAAATCTTGATGGTCTTTGGTATGGGAAAATTTTGGGAAAAATTTAAACAACTTGACATCAGGACGGACTTTGTTTTTCTGTTAAATACCTGTAAATAGCTATCAAAAACAATATTTGTTTTTCGATGAACGATCGAATTAATATTTATTTTATTTAAAAATTGGGTTCCTATTTATACAAATTTATTCTTAAAATTCTTATGTACTACAATACATGTTAACATGTCAAATGTAAACTTTCTCATAAGAACAAATGCAGCGGATATGCAATTCACGTTGCACAATTATACCCACAAACTTGCAAACGCAAATTCAGCATAACAGCTCGCTACAATAAGCGATGGAAGTTGGTTACACCGTCGGCAAAAAAAACTTATTTTGTGGCGGTCATTGTAAACTTTACCAAGTAGCGCAACTAACAGCTGATCGCTCAAAGTTTGCACACACACACAAACACCACTAATGGCCATATTACGGAAATCTTAGGGAAATTGAAGTTACATTTTTAAACAGACATAAAATGTTACAATTTTGGAATATATAGCATCTAGGACACCTTAGTTGCAGTAATTGAAAGAAAATGTTTGCTTATACTCAAGTATTTAATTATTTTTTCTAAATTTATCTTTAATGTTGATGCAATGATTGTTCCAATGCAACTCTGGTCTTCCTAGTGTTCTTCATTCCACTCCATTCGAGTGCCTATTTTCACGGCCTGCGAGTGCCTTCCACTCTATTCGCAACATAACCTCGAATTAAGCTGCCAAACTATATAGTAAACAATGGTGGCGGTGGTCTTCACACACGCAGCCCAAATTGGCAAATTCGGACAATTAGCCAAACAACAAGAACAAGTGGCCAGTGCAAGTTAGCTTAGCTGTTAAGTAAATTAAATTTTAAATTTTAGTCTTAGTTTTGAACTCATTAAGAAAAGGTCGTTTGACCAAAAATATATATTTTTTCGCTCCTCTAATAAGGAATACGTTAACTGGTGCCTAACGTTTAGTGGCCTTCGTTGTCAAGTTCGCGTTCGTGTTAAAGTAAAGTGAATCGTAACAAATTCGGAAAAAAATCCAAACAGTTCAATTAAAAAAAAAAAAACAACGTCAAGATTAAACTACACACGCAGCAACAGGGCCCTCGGCAAGAAACCATCCAAAATCGAGCCGGAAAACCAGTAAATATACAAGAGTGTGCAGGAAAGTTGCAACCTAGATAAAATGTTTAAGCAAATAAGGTTTTAAAAAGGAATTCAAAGAAAAGTGTTAATAAAATTTTTAAGCAAATACGATTATAGGAGAATTCAAAGAAAAGTGTTTATAAAATTTTTAAGCAATTAAGGGTTTAAAGAAAACTTGAAGAAAAGTGTTAATAATATTTAATTTTTAGGAAAAGATCGAAACCGAGCTTAACATTTTTTTAGGCAAATAAGGTTCTAAAAGAATTTAAAGGAAAGTGTAAATCAAACAAATTTTTTTTAAAGCAAATAAGCATGTAATAAAACTTAGAGAAAAGTGAAAGAAAGCTTATATACTAAACTTTTATATCCTAGTTAAAGCAAAATAAAAGTTCATTTTAAACAAAGTGAATGAACCACATCAAACCCCAATTAAAACGAAAGGAAAAAGTTTTGGACGAAGCGAAAAATCAGTTAAGCAAAACAGTTCAACCCAGTTTTAAGAAAATATAAAATAATTTAAGCCAGTTGCCTTACTCTAATTTTAAGAAATGTCGAATCCCCAAAACCTAGTTCGACCCAGTGTGCTAAACGCACCCCGCACCCCCTGCTCCTGCTAGCAATCCACTTACCATGGACCAGGAACAGATCTCATATCTGGTATCGCGACCAACATTTTCAAACAGGAAGGGCGAAACATAGTTCAAGCCGCCCTCAATCCCAACGCAAGTTTTTGCGAGCTTAGGGATTTTACTATCGATACAAGTTCGCCCAATATTACAGAGCTGGACAAAATACCCGGTGTGGTTAGTTGTTTTCGCGAATTCTCAGGGAAACCTGGAGAATTTAACTCATGGAAAACGAGTGTAGATAGGATTCTAAAAATCTATGAGCCGCAAAGGAGATCTCCGAAATATTATGGAATCCTCAACGTCATCCGAAATAAAATTGTCGGAAACGCCGGCATAGCTTTGGAGTCGTATAATACTCCACTAGACTGGAAAGCAATTTCCAGATGCTTAGCGCTACATTATGCGGATAAGCGCGACTTAGGTACTATGGAGTACCAGATGACATCGCTTATACAGGGTAACCTGACAATACAAGAGCTTTGCCGGAGGGTATACTCACACTTGTCTCTGATTCTAAATAAACTTGGATGCATGGAAGTCGGCACAGAAGCCATGCATCTATTGACGGGAACATATAGGGATAAAGCCCTAGATACCTTCGTGCGTGGACTCAAGTGAGATCTACCAAGACTCCTTGGAATGAGGGAACCCCCAGACCTCCCTCAGGCGCTCCACCTATGCCTTACTCTGGAAGACCAGAACTATAGGTCACACTACGCCTTAATAAATAACGGCCAAGCCAGAAGAACTCAGGACACCCGTCCACGCCTTTCACCCAGAAAATGCAATGCTGAATTTTACCCCGTATTGGCATTTATGCCCCAACGGAGGTTGAACACCGCTCCACCCTATAGGACTCCCCATTATAAACAACTAGCTTTTACCCGCGGCCCCGTCCGCAAGGAGAAATTTAAATATATAGGCTATTCGCGTTAGCCTGCTTATCAAGTTATCTGTTTAAAATTTTGTTTTCTGTCTAATGCATTTTATTTTTGTAAGTGAGTAAAAAAAGAACTAAATGAGCTGATAACCTGATAGGATCCCAAATGATCCCGAAATTATCCAGAAAAAGCTACGAAATGACCCCCACGCTATTGCGGACGGATCCCGAAAACCATCCAGAAATGCCCCGAAAGGGTCTCCAAAAGTTCCCGGAATAGGCCCAAAAAAACCAGAAATGACAACGACACGATTCTAGACGTATCCAGAGAACCACGCAGAAATGATCGCTGAAGGTGTTCCAAAATGATCCCGAAAAGGTTCCGAAATGACCATGACCGGCTCCCGGGCGGATCTCAAAAACCATCCAGAAAATATACAGGAAGGGTCCCTAAATTATCCCGACATACTCCTGAAAACATTCCGAAATGGCTCCGATTGGATCCACGACGGATCGCGAAAACCATACAGAAATGGTTCCGGAAGGGTCCCAAAATGATCCCGAAATAGTCCGGAAATGACCCAAATGGGATCCCGCACAGATCCAGAAATGATCCCGGAAGGGTCCAAAAACTATCCCGGAAAAGTAACAAAAAATCCCGAAATGGCTCCTATGTCATCCCGGACGGATCCCCAAATGATCCCAAAATGGTACCGAAATGACCCTGATGCATCCGGCAAACCATCAAGAAATTATGCCGGAAGGGTTCCCAAATGATCCCGAAATAATACAGAAAAAGTCACGAAACGACCCCTAGAGGATCCCCAAATGATCCCGTATTAGCCCCGAAAAGGTCCCCAAATGACTCCGACGAGATCCCGGACGGATACCGAAAACCATCCAGAAATGATGCCGGTAGGTACCCCAAATGATCCCGAAATAGTCCCGAAATGCCCCGTCCGGATGCCGGACGGATCCCGAAAACTATCCAGAAATGATGTCGAAAGGGCCCCCAAATGATCCCGTATTAGTCGAGAAAAAGTTCCGAAATGACCCCGACGGGATCCCGGACGGATCCCGAAAACCATCCAGAAATGATGCCGGAAGAGCCCCCAAATGATCCCGAAAAAGTCCCCAAATGGCCCCGACATACTCCAGAAAAAGTTCCGAAATGACTACGAGGGGATCCACGACGGATCGCGAAAACCATACAGAAATGATTCCGGAAGGATCCCAAAATTATCCCGAGATAGTGCGGAATTGACCCAGATGGGATCCCGCACAGATCCAGAAATGATCCGGGAAGGGTCAAAAAACTATCCCGGAAAAGTAACAAAAAATCCCGAAATGGCTCCTACGGCATCCCGGGCGGATCCAGAAATGATCTCGGAAGGGTCCCCAAATGATCCCAAAATGGTCCCGAAATGACCCTGATGGATCCGGCAAACCATCAAGAAATTATGCCGGAAGGGTCCCCAAATGATCCCGAAATAAAACACAAAAAGTCACGAAACGACCCATAGAGGATCCCCAAATGATCCCGTATTAGCTCCGAAAAGGTCCCGAAATAACCCCGACGTGATCCCGGACAAATCCCGCAAACCATCCAGAAATGATGCCGAAAGGGATCCCAAATGATTCCGAAAAATTCCCGCAATGATTCCGACGGGATCCCGAACGGATACCGAAAATCAACCAGAAGTGATGCCGGAAAGGTCCTGAAATGATCACCTAATAGTCCCGAAGTGATCCTTAAGGGATGGACGGATCCCGTAAATCATCCAGAAATTATCCCGATATAGTCCCGAAGAAGTCCCGAAGGGACCCCTAATGATCCCGAAAAAGTCCCGCCATGAATCCGACGGGATCCTGAACGGATACCGAAAACCATCCAGAAGTGATGCCGGAAAGGTCCTCAAATGATCACCTAATAGTCCCAAAATGACCCTGACGGCATCCCGGACTGATCCCGAAATCCATCCAGAAATGATCTTGGGAAGGTCCCAAAATGATCCCGAAATAGTCTCGGAAATGTCCAGAAATTACCCTGACGGGTTCCCGGACGAATCCTGAAAGCCATCCTTAAATGATCCCGAAAAAGTCCCGAAAACTATCCAGAAATGATGTCGGAAAGGTCCTCAAATGATCTCCTAATAGTTCCGCAAAGACTCTGACTTGATCCCGGACGGATCCCGAAAACCATCAAGAAATGATGCCGGAAGAGCCCCCAAATGATCCCGAAAAAGTCCCCAAATGACCCCAACGAGATCCCCGACGGATCTCGAAAACCATCAAGAAACGATGCCGGAAGAGCCCCCAAATGATCCCGAAAAAGTCCACAAATTACCCCTACGAGATCCCGGACGGATCCCGAAAACCATCCAGAAATGATGCCGAAAGGGTTCTCAAATGATCCCGTATTAGTCGCGAAAAAGTCCCGAAATGACCCCGACGGGATGCCGGGCGAATCCCGAAGACCATCCAGAAATGATGCCTAAAGGGACCCAAAATAACCCCGAAAAAGTCCCGTAATGATCCCGGCAACCATCAAGAATTTATATCTCGAAGGTACGCAAATGATCCCGAAAGTACCCCAACGGGATCCCGGACGGATCCCGAAAACCATCTAGAAATGATGCCGGAAGGGTCCCCAAATGATCGCGAAATAATCCCGAAAAGATTCCGGAATAGTCCCGAAAATGTCCCAAAATAACCCCGACGGGATGCCGGACGGATCCCGAAAACTATACAAAAATGATCCCGGAAGTGTCCAAAAATGATCCCGAAATAGTCCCGACAAAGTCCCGAAACTCACTGCTCACTTTTTAAGCCCTCGACTTATTTGATCCCTTGAGTCTGTGATATTGGTGAAGGCCAGTATACGTAAAGTTATAATGTGTAAAAATCATTAAAAAGTAATTGCTCCAAGGGGTCGTGGGACCACCACCCCTCTTTCCATGTTCGAAAAAAATTTCGCTAGTAGACTACTGTCTGTGTCCCAAATTTCATCAAAATCCGTGTAGCCATTCTGGCGTGATTCAGTCGCAAAGACGAAAAAATATAATAATTAAATTATAACTGTTCCTAGGGCGCGGGGACCACGCCTCTTTTTAAAAATATATAGCTAGTAAATCCTTCTAGACTATTGGCTATATGTGTGCAAAATTTCATCCAAATCGGTCCAGCCGTTCTTGCGTGATTGAGTCACAAAGACAAACGTCTGGACAAACATCCAAACATTCAAACATCCAAACATCCAAACTTTGCCATTTATAATATATATATTAGATACCAAACCCCACATCAATCAATACCAAATCTCACATCAGTTGAACCAATATAACCAATACCAAACCCCACACCAACCCAACCAATTTTCCCTCGTCCATTACAAAAACCCAAACCGCGTCCGAAACCAAGGACATCGACCAGTCGTTACGGACTAGAAACATTAACTACATGAGCAGACCAAAAGCGAATGATCCTACCAACAAGAGACCACCACCTCCTACCCCTTCAGCCCAAGTGACTAACAAAATTCAGAGGAACTACCACATAGATACAAACCCACCGCCGGATAATATTCATGAGGAACACCTGACAACGAATGACTACCAAACGTGTTACGACACAGACTATTACGAAAAGGACCCGCAGGATGACAATTACATTGACACTACTGACTTAAATTTTTTAGAATGAATCACTCTCCACTGCCTTACTTTGAATGCAGACTGAAGAGTGGAACCATGGCAAAATTTTTGGTAGATACAGGATCAACCACAAATTATATACAACCATACTTCCAACCCTATCAAAAACGAATCAAACTAATTTGCTAAATCCATAGCAGGCGATGAAATTCGCGAACATACATTAATTAACCTTTTCAATGCACCGAATAAACGGAAATTCTACTTTCTTCCTACATTGCGCTCATTCCATGGCATCCTTTGTAATGACAGCCTCAAAGAACTCGGAGCGGTCATTCACGTTAAGGATAACTACATGATTATACAAGATAAGACCAAAATAAAGATAAAACAACTAGCTTCAAAATCAATAAATACAATTGACATTAAGCACAACATGACACCAAACCAAAGGGCAAAAATTAAAAACTTAGTAGACAATTTTATGCAAACTATTTGATGGACCTAACAATAAACTTAGATATACCACCCAAGTTGTGGGAGAAATTAGGACAAGTAAGGACACCCCCGTGTACACAAGGTAATATCGATACCGAATGTCGCTAAAGAGCGAAGTAGAGTCACATATCAAGAAAATGCTAGACGATGGCATTATTCGGCCATCAAGGTCCCCTTATAATTCACCCGTTTGGGTCTTAACAAAAAAACCTGACTCGCAGGGTAATAAACAGTACAGGATAGTAATCGATTATCGTAAACTCAATGCAATCATGTTACGAGCCCCTTCAGCCTCTTATTTAAGATGGGCTTGCCTAGCATGTTAGTAAAAGTGGTGTATGCACTGGCGCTAGTACGGGACCTTCTGCCTGGGGAGGGTTCGAGAGACTTTTACTGAACCTAGCCATCACCCTTCAGCTTGGGAGCCTAACCAGAAAGCCAGAATAACACCACTTCGACCTGGAAAACCTCATAACTTGCAGCGCGTATAGAATGTCAGCGGCTGCTCATAACCCACCCTACCATGGCTTTAAAGATATTAATAAAGCCCCAATAAATCCAACCACACTAACTATAGAATCAGACCAACAAAATTAAGTTTGAAATTCCATAATTACAAATATTTATTAAAATTCAATTCATTTTTCTTATATTCTAATAGAAGCTGCAAGACAGGGATAATTTTATGTAGGTATAAAGCTAACACTAAGATTACAATCATTTGCTTATCTCCTAAAGTACTAACATTTAATTGTTTGGGGTGTCAATCAGCTGACAAAACCAACCTACCTCAACAATACATACATAATGTATTTCATAGTTCAACGACCTTATCACTCTCGTAGAATTGGAGCTTATTCAGAGAAAAAAAAATAGGAAGCAAAAAAAGGGTATATAAACTCTCTTGTTTGGGCAAAGGCGGAATCCCAAACTTTACCGCGCGATCTAACTCTCAATGTAGGAGCACATTCGATCCATACGTACATATGTATGTAAGAAGGTATGAAAAACGATAACCTAAAACGAGAGAAAAACAAAAGACGGTTGCTTCTACATTCCTAAACGTATGCAGAGTTGGGCATAGATCGAGTAAACTTCAATTTAAATGATTTTTGTAATGAAATACTTTTTTTTCAAGTAACGAGATTTATTCATTTAATAAACTTCTGATAGCCGACTGACTTTAAATAAAGTTGTAATAGAGTTTTTGTCTTTTTTTCATAACCTCAGAATTAATTAATTATTAGAAAAAAATTGTTTTGTGTGTATGTAAGTGTGCTACTTTCACCTCTGAGCTCCTATTTACTGAAAGAACCCCACAGTTTCTGGAGCATGGAATTACTATTTGCATAACTAGAAAATTAATTCTTTCGTCATTCCAATATAATTCCGAATAATAAGCAAGATTGATTATTATTTATAGTTGAATAACTTACAACAAAAAAGTTATATTTTATTTCTTATTCGAATAAATTTTCCCAACTCTGTGCTAATGTGCAAACATACTTTAAATATGTGCATACGTAGGTACTTTCCTAACAAATGTACGTGCAGATTGGTGCATAAAATGATATAAGTCAACTTACGTTTTTTTCCTGGTTTACTTAGTCCAACGCTGACCCACGAAGCGAAGAAGGCCTTCTTTGCGTTGTATGAAGCGGCTGGTACGCGAACATATGCTTAACCCTATTGAAAAATCGTTAGGGCTAGGGAAGATTTCATTCAACCAACAAAAAAATTTTGTGATATAATTAATCTTAAAAACTGACTGGGGCTATTTTTAGGTCATGCATTGTATGACTGGTGTGCGAAGGTCGCTTAAAAAGGATCAAAGATTAATCGCCGTCGGCATGAGCGCAAACAAATGAAAAACTAAGAGATTCTAAGAGAATCTCCAAACTTTGCCAAAGTAAGAGCTTTAGTAAGTTTAATGTGCTTTTCGGTTTTCTCTCGAAAAAGAACAGAAAGTGGGTAAATGGAATGAAAATTTATGACATTTTGTGGAACTAGGTCAGCTTTAGCAGCGATCATATGATATTCTATGTAAACGTACATAGAATAACTCTGTTAATAACATGTTTAACATATTTGCATAAAAAAAAATGTTCTTAGCCAAACTAACTATCCGACGCTAAATTTGAGATCTAGGTTGAAGGTAAGTATAAGGAGTAGCTTAACTGGAAGTATGAAGATATTTCGTATATTTTAAGGGTAAGTATTAAACTAATGTATTAACCAGGGACGGAAAATAATAATAAATTTTTTTTGGAGTCGAAAAAGTCCTGGTCATGGTATGACATGTATGTACTCCCGTACACGACAACAACATATCAGAAAGAAAATCGACACTGATGATGGCACAACGCCGAAACCGGTTTGTCTCAAAACCAAATTTGACAAGGGATGACGGAAAATCGTTCCAATATACATCATTTATCAACCCTGTCGGAAAATCAACAAAATAAAATGTTTAGGGCAGTAGGCTAACCCCAAAGGAAAATTAAGGGCCGACCACCCTAATGCAATTTAATACAAAACCGCTTATTTATTACGGCCGTTAGCACTTATAATAAAAGAAAAATTGACGTTTCGTTAAGTTACCCCGCCAAAGGCCTGTTAGCTTTGGGGGGTAAACGGAACGCGTGGAATGGAACCCGGTCACTTGGATTGAAGCAGCCACAGTATACGCACGCTCGAACGTCTTGAAGCCGCAAGTTTAAACCACATCAAACGTCACACCGGCAGAACGCAAAGTCCCTGAATATATTAAAGGTAATATTGTAGCAATTGCATGCTTGCTCCTTTAAACTCTCTTTCTGTTATTTTCCACTGCATATTTTGTGTAATAAAGTCTATTGAAATTTTAATATTAATCACTGCCTTTCCCTCCTAACTTCCATCGAGAGAAACTAATTTGGAGATCGCCAACTCAAAAAGTCTTCATGGTTCTTTAGCGCCAGTAATCAAAACCGAAGGTATGTGCCCAAATTAAAAGTGACACAGAGAAAAAAGTGATTAAGTTTTTTTTTCATATAAATCACACGCGGTGATAAAAAATTGCAAACAAGTGACACAAGAAAAAAGTGGTAAAATTTTTTTAATATAAATTACATGCGGTGATTAAAAATTACTAAATAAACAGTGCTATTACAAAGCCTTTTGTCTATCCAATACTCTCCCCCACCTGTGGTAAGAGGTATTGGACACATCCTAAGGGTAGCAGTCAGTGGCCTAAGGTGCTTGTCCAAACTTCTATGACACCACTTTGGTCGTTAGCAGAATATTGAAAAACTCGCCAACACAGTGCTTTCTGCTCGTTTAAAAATTTAAACGTGCAATCACAAACGCTCATATTGCTCTAGCTACACGCGTTAATTGTGGCAAGCAAATTTTCCTTGGACACTTAGCACCAGCAATATACATTTTATTAGAAGAGACATAACCTCACTTCTCATATTGCACACCGGTCACACATACAGGCTCACTGTTTTGTCAATTTAAGTACAATATCTTCTTTTTTTAAATCAATATAAATTGGGTTTGAGTCGTTTAATCCTCACATTTATATTCGATTTTTTTCACTGTATCTTTATATCACATATTTATTATACTTATATCACACACACGTATATAATTATTTTATTATTCTCTGTTAAATATCAAACGATATGGAGAAATTCATTAAAGCAGCTGATGAGGTGGCACAGTTTGAGACTGAGTTCAACGACAGACCTCAAGCTGAACACACAAAATATACTTTAGCCATTCACCAAGAAGAGTTAAAGAATAATTGGAGAAAGGCAAAGCTAGCTTATGAAGATCTCGTGTACTCTGAAACGGCAGAGAAAAAGGTGTTAGCGCAGGCCAAACCGAAATACCAGGCGAAGTATTCCGCATATGTACGCGGCAGTTCAACCATGGCTGAATTAATAGCAAAACTAACTAAACGCGATAAGGAGGGAGAAGGGACAACTGATCCAGAACACAGCATGCGACTACCTCCGTGCGATACGGATGTATTCAAAGGTGACTACCTCTCCTGGCCAACGTTCCGTGACATGTACACGGCAATATACATACGGAATAAGCGCCTCACCCCAGTTGAGAAGTTATTTCACCTCAACCAAAAAACGAAGGGTGACGCAAGGGATATAGTGAAAAAATGCCCACTTACAACGATGGGTTTGACACAGCGTGGAAGAATTTAGGGGAAATATATGAGAATAAACGAATTCTCGTCAATACCCAATTAAAAATATTATTCAATCTTGAAAGCGTAGAAAGTGAGTGTGGCACCGTGATTAAAACACTTCAGCGTGAAATAAATAACTGCATCTCAGCTCTAAAAGCTCATCAAATTGAGATAGGCAATTGGGATGCGATATTCACATATCTATGCTCCACCAAACTACCCGAAAGCACACTAACTTTATGGGAACAGACCATAGAGAATAAAACTGAAATATCGAAATGGGAAGATATGGATAAATTTTTATCGAACAAGTTCCAGACCTTGGAAACAGTCTCGGGATTAACAGGTAGCACAAATACCAAAGCTCCCAAACAACCACCACCCAAACATAATAATGATTCGTCTCAAAAGAAAGTAGGCGCCTACCAAGCAAGTGTAGCTAGAAACACTTGCAGATGCTGTAAGAAAAACAACCACAAACTGTCACAATGCCAAAGCTTCCAACGTTTATAAAAGACAGTAGGGGGTGTCTGAATTGCCTCTCGGCAAAACACACAGTATTCAAATGTACGTGCTCCTTTAATTGTAGCATTTGCCATCTAAGGCATCATACACTCCTGCATATTCAAAAAATGCGGGCACGAGTGCAAGACCAACCACAACCCAACAAACACAGTTAGATCAAATACCATCTACTTCGGCACAGGCTCAGGCCCAACGTCAGTTTGCCTCGGCAAATAATCAACCAACCAACTTCAATTCCTGTTTCGCGAATACAAGAAAGGGGGTTCTATTAGGTACTGCGCAAGCCAATATCTTTTATAACAACGAAAACCTTTCGGCCCGCGCCCTAATAGACTCCGGATCAGAGTGCTCGTTCATTTCGGAGCGACTGAAGAGAAGAATAAATCCGACCAGTCGGAAGCTAAATGGACAAGTGTCAGGGATAAACAACACAGTGTCAGCCCAAGTGAAAGAGGCATGTTTCATTCAGTTGCGGTCATCAATAAACCCGAATGTGGTGCTAGCAGATCGGAGGTTCTTTGTAAATGAATAAGTAGATCTTATTCTGGGTGGGGATATTTACGCACAGATAATGCTAGGCGGTATACGAAAAGATGTTTAAGGCACCCTCCTTGCGCAGGAAACAGTATTTGGCTGGATATTAACTGGCCAAACGGAAACGGCCAGCCCAGCCGGCAGGTGTGTGTCATTTTTTAATTAGGTATCGCTGGACAAACAAATAGCGTATTTTTGGGAGCTGGAAGACATTCCCAAAAACCATATTTATACCAAAGACGAAAATTACTGCAAGGAGTTGTATCAAAAAACCGTCGTATCAGAATACGAAACGTTAGCTCATATGGCACGGGTAGAAGAGCATGTTCCGGCAGATACATGCGATACCTATTTTTTACCACATCATGCAGTAATTAAGGAAGAAAGCACCACCACCAAAGTGAGAGTTGTTTTTAACGCCTCCTGTCCCACTGCTAATAGAATCAGTTTAAATGATGTCCTTCATTCAGGCCCAGTCCTTCAGAGTGATCTAACGATTCTCATACTCCATTGGAGATTGTTCCGATACGTATTCAACACTGACATCGAAAAGATGTACCGGCAGATATTGCTAGAGCCCAGGGACACCAGGTATCAACGCATCGTGTTCAGGTCATCCACCAGCGAACCCATCAGCCTATACGAATTGAAGACCGTGACCTTCGGAGTGAACTGCGCGTCCTAGCTGGCCATAAGGACCCTTCTCCAATTAGCAGAGGACGTAGAGGAAACCTATCCCATCGCATCGGACATCCAACGACAGTTTATGTATGTCGACGACGTTTTAGCGGGCGGACACACCATTGCCACCGCCACGAAGGCACGGGACGAAATCCAAGCGGCATTAGAATCACCCGGCTTCTCCCTCAGGAAGTGGACTTCAAATTGCGATCAACTACTGGAAGGCATTCCAAGAGCGCACTTATTAAATGAAAACTTTTTAAACTTTGAGGATGCTAGTATGGTTAAAGCCTTAGGGATCAGGTGGAATGCCCACTCTGACTATTTCTATTTTTCTACGAAGCGCATAGATAACCAAGTCGTGTTCACAAAGAGAACAATATTGTCTGCTATAGCAAAATTATTTGATCCACTAGGTTGGCTAGGGCCATTTATTATTACCTCGAAAATCATTATGCAAGGTATTTGGCTGGAAGGCACGGGCTGGGACGAAGCCGTATCTCCCGCGATATTAGATAGATGGCATGATTTTTTAGAAAGCTACAGACATATTGGAAGCATTCGTATACTACGTTGGGTACAGTTTTCCCCGGTAGCGAGCAGCGAACTACATGGCTTTTGCGATGCTTCCGAGAAAGCATACGCAGCCGCAATATACCTGAGGGTACAAGTTGATAATCATGTGTTCGTAAATTTACTCTTCGCAAAAACCCGTGTAGCTCCGGTGAAGACTATATCTCTACCCCGCCTTGAACTATGTGGTGCGGTTCTGCTAGCAGAAATAGTACAGTCAGGCGCAAAAATCTTAATTTTAACAACCCTACAACCTATCTATAGACGGATTCTACAATCGTCATTGCATGTATTCGCAAACCCCCATGCTCGTGGTCCACTTTCGTTGCCCATAGGGGGACAAAAATAATTGACAAAGTAGGGAAAGAAAACTGGCTTCAAGTCGACTCGGCATCAAACCCGGCAGATTTCGCAAGTAGAGGTATACCCGCTGAAGATCTTATCAACAAAGCCCTGTGGTGGGAGGGCTCTTCTTGGCTTCATGAAGATAGCTCAAATTGGCCTACCCAAGAAACAGAATATACCATCACGTCAGAAAAAAGCGGTTTAGGTACACTCATCAATAGTAGATACAGACTCTGATATCCTCACAAGATTTTCTGACCTCCCGAGAGCTTTGAAAGTACTATCCTTCGTCTGGAGATTCTTTCAAAGAACTAACCCAAAAACAAGAGCCTCATTTCAGGCGAAGTCTTGCTCAATTTCGTCGAGCGAAATAAAAACAACGATCCAACGTCTGACTATTATCTATCAAAAGAGGAATTATGGGGAGGAGTATTCAGCTTTAAAATCTAAAAAACGTATAGGAGCAAAGAGCGAGATACTACCACTGAACCCATTCTTAGATGAAAAGGGGGTTATGAGGGCAGGCGGACGCCTTGGAGCTTCCGAAGATATCCCGTACAACGAGCGACACCCAGTTATTTTGCCGTATAATTGCCAGGTGTCGCGTCTTATTGTAAAATTTACCCATAGGATCTCACTCCATGGGGAGAACCAACTTATGCTACGCCTCATCCGTACGCAGTATTGGATACCACGGGTCAAGAACATGATAAAATCGACAATCCACTATTGAAAGGAATGCACGATTTACCGAAAACGAGTTCAAACACAGCTAATGGGAATTTTACCCGAGGAGAGAACTACGTACTCATGGGCATTCACAAATACAGGAGTCGACTTTGCGGGCTTTCGGGGACGAGGTTGTAGAGTGTCGAATCGAAAGCGATTCACCTGGAACCCACCTCCGACCTCAGCACTCAATCATTTTAGCAGCATTTGCAAGATTCGTTTCGCGAAGAGGCTGCTCTAGTAAGATGTTTTCCGACAATGGCACCAATTTTGTCGGGGCTTCTAGAACACTTAAAGCGGAAATGAGGGAATTCCTACAAAATTCCCGCGATAACACCCTATCCAAGTATTCCCATCAATCCTTATAGCGGCACTTCATTCCCGCATCAGCTCCTCACATGGGGGGGGGGGGGGGGGGGGCTGTGGGAGGTGGGAGTGAAAAATTTTAAAACCCACTTCACAAAAATCGCTTCAAGTTGCAAATTCACCTTTGAGGAGTTTGCGATTTGCTATGCAGGATCGAAGCCTGTCTCAACTCCCGACCATTGAGCCCCGCGTCAAACAATGTATCAGACCTGAAGCCACTAACCCCAGGTCACTTTCTGGTAGGGGGACATCTCTTGTCTCCACCAGAACCTGAAGCCAGCGAAAACTCTGCCTCAATTATAAATCGGTGGCAAAAGTTAAAATCCCCACATCATTCCTTCTGCAAGAGGTGGAAATCCGAATACCTCTCTGAACTGCAGAAAAGAAATAAATGGAGATTTCCCAAAACAAACCTAAAAATCGGGGATCTGGTCGTAATCAAGGAGGACAATTTGTCTCCAAATGAATGGAGACTCGGACGTGTGATCAAATTACGCCCAGGAACTTACGATCGTGTCAGAGTGGTCGATATCCTGACTGTGAAAGGCCAGGTCACCCGACCCTTGGTAAAACTCATCATCTTACCATCCCAGCGCGATGAGGCAGACGAATCTGCTGCATCCAAGTACAACTTTAACCGTAATCTTCGCTGTATTATACGCATGCGATACAACTGTTCTCCTTAAATGGGAAGCATCAAATACTACGACTCATAATATACCCATTCTTTTACAAGGAGATCCCTGTTTTTTTTTAAACTATGTATGAAACAATTGTACGATTGAGTGAGCATAGTTATTATAATATTAAATTTTATAGAAAACGATGATGAAAGGTCCAGATCGTACGTAGATCACGATTATAATTGTTTTTGGAATTTTCTTATCTATAGAATATTTACTGCAACTATACATATATATGTATATTTATATTTTTTTTTTATTTATTTGGTTCTGTTTTAACGACTGCGCGGAGCAGGATACACCGAACCTGCTTCTTAGCTGATGGCCCAAAAAAAAAAAAACCATATGTAACTTTATCATTGATGTAATTTTTTTTTAATTTTGCGACCGACCATACAAAAACCAGACGGAGAAATGGGAAATCGACTTAAAATGTTTGAGAATAATTAATTATTTAATCAGGGTTTAATATCGGAATATGGTCTGCACCATATGAACCACGCTTAAGGATTCGTCAGGACTTGAAACTTATGAATGTGAACATAAAAAACCAAACATTAGACGAACGTAGTCAACCAGATGAAGAGACCGATGGTGTCGCATTCAAGGAGTGTTGTCGTTTGCTTAAAAATAAAGCTTTAAAAACTTGTATGCATGCAAGACGCTCTTAATGAACTAGATTACTGCAGAAGGTCGTCGTAATACACAAGAATTTCGTCTGAAGGAAGATTTGAGAAATTACTTAGTACTGCTAAAACACAGGAAACCACTTTCAAAAGTGCATATAGTCAAAAATCAACACAAACCGATGAAAGTTCCTTCTGCATTGCCAATAAACCTAGTAGGAGGAAAAGATCAACAACACATAACACTTATGTAATGAACCAACAAAGTCCTTGCAATTTAACATTGTAAGAGAAGATAGAAATGTTTCAACTGCCATAGTTGCGGCGACTCATAAACGACAACATTATGCCAAAACTCGCAGACAAGATTTCACAAACAACCACAGCAACGCTAAGCCTTCTGCGTATAGCCGATATAAACATTGTACTGATATCAAGATTGCATGATAGGTTGCACTACTCGAAAAACGTGACAGTATTGTTATGCCTCCTCCCTCTAATACGAAGACCAGCTCAGACACATCAAAAAAAATAAAATAAAACAATAATAAAGAATATAAGCGCATTGCCGGTAATGAATGAGAGCATACATTGCACCGCAGTACCAACACCTACAACAGCTGACATATCACGCTTTGATGCTATTATATGTTCACCGCAGAAGCAACTTCATCATCCCACCTCCCCGGTCATATAAACTAATGAAACACATTTGCTAGTTTCACCTACTATTGATTTACCCGACGATGTACATTCTCAAACACATTCATCATTGGCGGTAGCGGAACCTGTGTACTTTAGCGGAAAGCCCTCTGCGGATTTGAAGCATTGTCCATGTGAAGCAAGGCGCCGTTTGACGGCTTCATTAAGTCGCCTAACTGAAGAAGATTTCCGTTGGTATGAAATAAACAAATGGAGATTCCATACTCTTTTCGGTGAAGATAGTGATGACGAGTTCGCAACTTGTAGTCCATCAATTGAAGTGGACGAAATACTTATAAATAGTTGTATACGTCGCATTTCACCTTGGATTGATAGTGAAGCATTTGATGAAACCGATGCGTTACGGTTATTTGCTAATTGCTGATGTCTCAAGTACCCGGGTAAATCATTTAATAACAAATCAATTATTCAAACATTTAAAGACATTACCTGAGTTATTTCTATGATCAGATCATTCTTTAACATATGGTAACTCACAATCATGAAACTACCCAAGGACGGACTATTTTTCGCAATTAAAGGGTTTCTTTTACAGACTTCAACATTTACTGCATGAGTAACATATAGTTTCAAAAGCTCCTCCTTTTGGGGTTTTGGGAAATCAAGCAATACCACCTGAGAAGCAATCGCAATTATGCCTGACAAATTAAACACCTTGTAAAACGTTACCAAAGAGAAAAAAACACTGCTGGGATATTATTAGTGGGACATCAAATATTTATTTTCGAGAATCAATTTGGCGAGGCAACCCTCTGCGGCGATTTTTACGATTAAGGATTTCTGTATTTGGTATTATCGGCTTAATATGCTACTGCTGTAATATCAATATGGTCGAGGCTTCAAATGATAGCAACAGTATGCGTAGAACTAATAGGAATATTATAACAAAGGTTCTTCAATAAGCACAAAACGATACGACTCAGATGGAGTTCCAGTTTTCACCTCGAGATATTATTGCTCACTTTAATCTGCCTAAATCACAACTGGATATTAGTTCCGTGGATGGCAGTTTTTTCGACAAATCCGACAAGCTCGTCAAATACTACCACCGCTCTGCGACTAACATACTAAGTATACCCCAGTATACAAATTATTTTACTCATTTATCATACGATTCCAAAACTAATGTTTTTTATTCCGGTGCAACTAACAAGATTTTGAAATTGAATAACAATCTGCGTCTTTTGTCCCAGGCTTTCACTGGACCTAAATATGATGCGCCGCATTCTCATGCAAGCGGCTGTCCTGCAGATGTCGAAACATCTTTACGTAATAACCGTATTAAAATCCTCATTGTTCATTATGCACCAGGTTTGGGAATACTAATACTTGGCGGAAGTTTACATCAAGGTGCATGTGACATGTATAATCTTACCAGTTTTCCGGAAGCGCCGCAATTTTTAGATACCCCTTTTTAGCAGCTAACGACGAATTTGCGTTCACGTATGCGTTCGTGGGTCCAGCAAAATATTCCTCTAAGGACGAAGATATTGTATATGTTGGAACAACATTCACGAATGTTGGGACTATAGGTATGACGTGCCTGCTTTGTCATCAAGGCGTTTTAAATGATTTACATTATGTCGAATTGTCAAGACAGCAATCTATAATTGCCTTGTTAATTATGTTTATGGAGTTAACTCTTCAGAATATGCATATTTCGTTCTAGTGCTGAAGAGATCACATTTATCCGATAAAGCTGGTTACGTGACACGTTTGGCGCGTATATGTGTTGCGGATCCAAATTACGATACTTATACTGAGGTAAGAGTTCAGAGCCTTGCAACCAAGGATGATATTGACTATAATATATTAAGCGACGCAAAGATTACGCCTGCTGGCCGAAAATTAGCTCAGGAAATGGTTTAATTGCTAATTGTTTTCTAAAAAAAAAACAAGTAAGGAAGGTTAAGTTCGGGTGTAACCGAATATTACATACTCAGTTGAGAGCTGTGGTGACAACATAAGGGAAAATAACCATGTAGGAAAATGAAACAAAGGAAACCCTGGAATGTGTTTGTATGACATGTGTATCAAATGAAAGGCATTAAAGAGTATTTTATGAGGGAGTGGGCCATAGTTCTATAGGTGGACGCCATTTAGGGATATAGCCATAAAGGTGGATCAGGGTTGACTCTAGAATGCGTTTGTACGATATGGGTATCAAATGAAAGGTATTAATGAGTATTTTAAAATGGCGTGGACCTAAGTTCTAGATGGACGCCTTTTCGAGATATCGCCGTAAAGATGGACCAGGGGTGACTCTAGAATGCGTTTGTACGATATGGGTATCAAATGAAAGGTGTTAATGAGCATTTTAAAATGGAGTAATCTTTAGTTCCATAGGTGGACGCCGTTTCGAGATATCGCCATAAAGGTGGACCAGGGATGACCCTAGAATTTGTTTGCACAATATGGGCATCAAACGAAAGTTGTTAATGAGTATTATAAAAGGGAGTGGGCCTTAGTTCTATAGGTGGACGCCGTTTCGAGATATCGCCATAAAGGTGGGCCAGGGGTGACTCTAGAATTCGTTTGTGCAATATGGGTATCAAACGAAAGGAGTTAATGAGTATTTTAAGAGGGAGTGGGCCTTAGTTCTATAGGTGGACGCATTTTCGAGGTATCGCAATAAAGGTGGAACAGGGGTGACTCTAGACTTTGTTTGTAGGATATGGGTATCAAATGAAAGGTGTTCATGCGTATTTTTAAAAGGGAGTGGGCCTTCGTTTTATAGGTGTTCGCCTTTTCGAGATATCGCCATAAAGGTGGACCAGGGGTGACTCTAGAATTCGTTTGTGCAATATGGGTATCAAACGAAAGGAGTTAATGAGTATTTTAAGAGGGAGTGGGCCTTAGTTCTATAGGTGGACGCCGTTTCGAGATATCGCCATAAAGATGGACCAGATGTGACTCTAGAATGCGTTTGTACGATATGGGTATCAAATGAAAGGTGTTAATGAGTATTTTAAAAGGGAGTAATCCTTAGTTCCATAGGTGGACGCCGTTTCGAGATATCGCCATAAAGGTGGGCCAGGGGTGACTCTAGAATTCGTTTGTGCAATATGGGTATCAAACAAAAGGAGTTAATGAGTATTTTAAGAGGGAGTGGGCCTTTCTGGACCAGGGGTGACTCTAGACTTTGTTTGTACGATATGGGTATCAAATGAAAGGTGTTAATGAGTATTTTTAAAAGGGAGTGGGCCTTCGTTCTATAGGTGTTCGCTTTTTCGAAATATCGCCATAAAGGTGGACCAGGGGTGACTCTAGAATGAGCTTGTACGATATGGGTATCAAATTAAAGGTATTAATGAGAGTTTTAAAAGGGAGTGGTGGTAGTTGTATATGTGAAGGCGTTTTCCAGATATCGAGCAAAATGTGGACCAGGGTGACCCAGAACATCATCTGTTGGATACCGCTAATTTATTTATATATGTAATACCTGCCAAGATTTTAAGGGTTTTTTATTTCGCCCTGCAGAACTTTTCATTTTCTTCTACTTAATATGGTAGGTGACACAACCATTTTATAAAGTTTTTTCTAAAGTTATATTTCGCGTCATTAAAACAATCCAATTACCTTACCATATTTCATCCCTTTTTTCGTATTTGGTATAGAATTATGGCATTTTTTTCATTTTTCGTAATTTTCGATATCGAAAAAGTGGGCGTGGTCATAGTCGGATTTCGTTCATTTTTCATACCAAGATAAAGTGAGTTCAGATAAGTACGTGAACTGAGTTTAGTAAAGATATATCGATTTTTGCTCAAGTTATCGTGTTAACGGCCATGCGGAAGGACAGACGGACGACTGTGTATAAAAACTGGGCGTGACATCAACCGATTTCGCCCGTTTTCACAGAAAACAGTTAACGCCATAAAATCTATGCCCCTACCAAATTTCAAGGGGATTGGTTAATTTTTGTTCGACTTATGGTGTTAAAAGTATCCTAGACAAATTAAATGAAAAAGGGCGGAGCCACGCCCGTTTTTAAATTTTCTTTTATTTTTGTATGTTGTTGCACCACATCATTACTGGAGTTGAATCTTGACATAATTTCTTATATACTGTAAAAATATAAAATTTTTTGTTAAAATTTTACTTAAAAAAAAAATTTTTTTTAAAAGCGGGCGTGGTCCTTCTCCGATTTTGCTAATTTTTATTAAGCGTACATATAGTAATAAGAGTAACGTTCCTGCCAAATTTCTTCATGATATCTTCAACGACTGCCAAATTACAGCTTGCAAAAGTTTTAAATTACCTTCTTTTAAAAGTGGGCGGTGCCACGCCCATTGTCCAAAATTTTACTAATTTTCTATTTTGCGTCATAAGTTCAACTCATCTACCAAGTTTCGTCGCTTTATCGGTCTTTTGTAATGAATTATCGCACTTTTTCGGTTTTTCGAAATTTTCGATATCGAAAAAGTGGGCGTGGTTATAGTCCGATATCGTTCATTTTAAATAGCGATCTGAGATGAGTGCTCAGGAACCTACACACCAAATTTCATCAAGATACCTCAAAATTTACTCAAGTTATCGTGTTAACGGACGGACGGACGGACATGGCTCAATCAAATTTTTTTTCGATCCTGATTATTTTGATATATGGAAGTCTATATCTATCTCGATTCCTTTATATATGTACAACCAACCGTTATCCAATCAAACTTAATATACTCTGTGAGCTCTGCTCAACTGAGTATAAAAAAAAAAAAAATTAGCAAAGCGTTTGGCGCATACAATAATTATGGAAAATCAATATCCAGATGAGCGTTTAATAAAATGCGCCTTTGAAGAATATTTGTGCCTACCCCAAGCGGTTCTTAGCTTGGATGCTATGATGGAAACGCCCACTTTAAAAGCACTTGACCATACATAACTATGTACACGTAACAATACATGAATGTTCTGCAGTGCAAAAATCCTAGAAGAACGCAAATTGATATCGCCATTATTTCAACGTATAATTCCTCCTAGACAAATGAAATCGGTTAAATCAATCGGCACAAATTTGTTCTGAAAATATAAGTAGAAGAAATTACAAAATAATAGTAAAATGAAATTACAATCGATTCACTATACTTACCGCTGCTATGCCACCGTACAACCGCGTGGATTTTTTCATAATGATATTTCTCCATTCAGAAAATGCCTTTACCAAGTCTTTTTTGCATTCACACAAATCAAAATTTTTAATTTTAACTAAAAAGTAAAAAAAAAGTAAAAAAAAGCAAAAAAAATAAGCACAAAAATTAGCTTTTCTGTGACCATACGGTTGGCCATCATATTATTACTTACGATATAATTTGTATGCTGCAGAAAATCTGAAATTAACAGAAAAGACAAATTCAGTAATAGTAATAAGAAATGACAAATCAATTACTATACTTACCGCTCTGCTGTACAACCGCGTGGATTTTTTCATAATGACATTTCTCCATTCAGGAAATGCCTTTGCCAAGTCTTTTCTGCATTCACACAAATCAAAATTTTTAATTTTAACTAAAAAGTAAAAAAAAAAGTAAAAAAAATAAACAAAAAAAAGCCAAAAAAAAATTAGCGAAATCTTTGACTATAACTTGTGATTTTTGAACTTCCCCTTTCATTGTGTTTCCCTGTGTTTCATTTTCCTCCTGTGCCAAGGCACGAGGTTTGAATATTAGCTACATTTTGGTCTGAAATTAGACCATAATAATGTCCACACTATTCCGGAAAGTTTTGCACCTTGTTGGTGGGAACCCAGGGTGATTTACAGTAAACACCACCACAATTATAGCAAGTTTCTGCAATCTGAAATACTCTACAAACTAGGGAAGAGGTAATAACCGATCTAGCCACTAGTGTAATGATGTCCACACATTATTCCAGCAAAGTTTTGCACATTGTTGGTGGGAGCCCAGGGTGGTTTATAGTAAACACCACCACAATTATAGCAATTTTCTGCAATTTTAAATACACTAGGGGACACAAAGATAACCCCAAATCTTGAACCTTTTTTTACCTTACAAACTGAACAAGCAACCATGGCCGCAATTAATGAGCACTTGACTCACCCTGCACCATTTTAGGCCAAAACGCCAAATGTACCAAATATTCCGGTAGGTCGTTAATAGCAGATAAGACGTTGCTATTCAATGAAATACCCATTAAAAAAGGATACCAAACCGTTTACGAACGTATGAAGTGAAAGGGTAGTGTATTGTCACATACAAGGGAAGGGTTGATAAATAACCGATCTAGCCACTAGTGTAATAATGTCCACACATTAATCTAGCAAAGTTTTGCACCTTTTTGGTGGGAGCCCAGGGTGGTTTATAGTAAACATCACCACAATTTATAGCAAGTTTCTGCAATTTAAAATACACTAGGGGACACAAAGATAACCCCAAATCTTGAACTTTTTTTCTAAAATTTGTTACCTGGTTCTGAAAAATTTTATGAGTCAAAATTTTGAAGTAATCTCTTCACTCAGCCACAACCACATATTTTTTTTTTGTTTGAAATATAATCAATACAGACACGTATATATTATGACTTAATGAGTCTAATTGCAGGCATCATGACCCGCTACGCCCAATTGCGCAAGGCATATGAAAAGAAGGCCAGCTACTTCAAGGTCCCATGCCATTTGTGTTCGGCTAGGCATCCGATCCGTCTATGCCCAGTCTACCGTTCAAAGACACCTGAGGAACGGATGCGTGAAGCTCTTCTGGGCAATTATTGTGGCAATTGCTTCTACATGGCGCATCGCACGGCTGGTTGCACAAGCAACGGGAGATGTCGGCGATGTGCCGAGAAACACCACACTACCCTTCACGTGGATGAGCAAACAAAAGCCTCACGTGAGCCGTACAAACCATGGAGTGTACTGGTAGAGGAGGAAGAACGCGATAACCTCGAAGGGGCGTTGTCACTCTACGCCTCCTATATTGAGACGGAGGAGATCGACTGAGGAACCAGGGAGAGGGACATCTATTCCCAACCAGCCAGCATGGCCAAAGAGAGATCGGAACCACTGCCCTTCCGACTCTCAGAGAGATCGAAACCACTGCCCTTCGAATCTCAGTGGGATCGGAACCACGGCTCTTCCGACCTCTGCTACAACATGAGCGCCAACAGTCAACCGACTACCGTCGCCGCCGACAACGACAACGTCCCCAGCTGGCCAACAACAACACAAATCGCCGTCACGAAGCCATCACGACTAGCCTGCCTCGCTCTACGTCGACCGCCGCCGATTCTCGAGTAGTCATTGCCACTCGCCAGCTAAGGACGCCGCTAGCGTTCCGCAGTGGACGTACAGGGCTGGACCCCGTCGCTGGACCGGTACTGCGGCCCATGATCTCGATTTCGCCGACCGCTATCGTCAAAATAGAAGCTGGAGAACGACTACACCTGGTGCGAGCATTGATCGACGTCTGTTCGCCATCCACAGTCATATCCGCCGATTTGGTCCGGGATCTGCGGCTAGACGAAACTCGAGTGGGTAGCCAGACAGACTGTGCGGTGTGTATGCGGGGGAAGCACGGCGAGAACAAACACATTGCGACCCATGCCGTCGTCACACCACATTTCCACCGAGTGACGCCTAATCACAGCCTGGACCCAGCCATCGCGGCTATTTATACACATATCTTTCTCGCCGTCCAAAATTCTACGTCGCGTCGCCAGTACGCCTAGTTCTCGGGGCAGACGTATATGCCGACATTATGCTAAATCAAGTTCTGCCAGCGTCATTCGGTCCGCTCTTGGCGCAAAGCACAATATTCGGCTTTGTGCTCTCTGGAGTATCCAGATCCTGAAAGGTCGCAGATATAAATATCCAAAAAAAAAAATTGATTTTGAATTTGCCTTTAAATTATGAATTTTGTAAAAAAGAATATTTTATACTTTTGAACTCATGCGTACAGTCTGTCCATCCACAAATCTCTCATTTTTCTCCCTCTAGATATTGTCTACTCTAGCAGCAGGGCAAGGCGAAGTTACGTACCGCAAGGGGGCCGGCATGTTTAGGCCAGCAGGCTAACCCCAAAGAAAATTAAGGGCCGGCCACCTTAATGCAATTTAATACAAAACCGATTATTTATTACGGCCGTTAGCACTTATACTAAAAGAAAAATTGACATTTCATTAAGTTACCCCGCCAAAGGCCTGTTAGTTTTGGGGGGTAAACGGAACGCGTGGAATGGAACTCGGTCACTTGGATTGAAACAGCCACAGTATACGCACGCTCGAACGTCTTGAAGCCGTAAGTTTAAACCACATCAAACGTCACACCGCCAGAACGCAGATTCCCTGAATATATTAAAGGTAATATTGTAGCAATTGCATGCTTGCTCCTTTAAACTCTCTTTCTGTTATTTTCCACTGCATATTTTGTGAAATAAAGTCTATTGAAATTTTAATATTAATCACTGCCTTTACTTCCTAACTTCCATCGAGAGAAACTAGTTTGGAGATCGCCAACTCAAGTTTTCACAAAAAAAGTTGTCAGGCTTTTAACTTGAACGCGAACGGACTACTAACAATTTACAAGCGATGCCTACTGAAAATATATAAAGCAAAGGCGAGCATTTGGTTTGCAAAAATAACAATAAAGGCAAACACCAAATCTAGCAGAAAAACAGTTAGAAACGCGGAAAAGGATTTTTTAAAATATGAGTTATAATCTATCCATTTAAGATTGGCAGAACAACTACTTACGGCTGCATTAATGGAATATTTCGACCGAATTAAGACAGAGGTCCATCAGGAACTACAACAAAAATACAGGTTGCTGAACCGGAAATTGGACAAGCTGGCAGGACGACGAGAAAAAAAAGAGAACGAAAATCGACACTGATGATGGCACAACGCCGAAACCGGTTTGTAGCAAAACCAAATTTGACAAGGGATGACGGAAAATCGTTTCAATATACATCATTTATCAACCATGTCGGAAAATCAACAAAACAAAATAAGTCACTCAATACGATACCTTAGTAATTTTACACCTGGCATTGCATCAGCTGGCTAACGCAATGTCAGTATATGAGAATGGAATGTTACAACGGATTTCGTAAATAAATCAAATAGCAACGTTTAAAGAATTTGTTTATATTTGCTACCTGATTTGAGTGGAGTCATGTTCGTAAACTCCCCCTTTCTTCAGATGAAACGTCCCTGTTTCATTCAGCGAATTAGTTAATATTTCAATTTGAGAACTTAAATTTTTAAATATCTTTTCATTAATTTCATTTTGTTTTCTTTGCTTAAATATTTTGTATTGATTAGCAGATTTGACTAATACTATTATGATAAACATAACTGTTACTATTATTAAACCTATGCAAAATATGGATTTTGATTTTATTTCACCTTTTACGACATCAATAAAGTTTATATTTTCAAATTTTAAATTTAAGTCTTCAGATTCTGTATATTTAACAATTTCAAAGCTACTGAATTTATTATTTTTTACTTATTTCCATATTTTTGTATCTGTGTTCTCATAAGTTACATTGTCAATCTTTGACTGATTTTTAAAAGTTACGAGATAAACTCCATTTACATTATGATTGTCAACAGTATGATTTCCTGAAACTAAAATAACACCATCTTTTATTACATCAATTTCTTTATTCCTTTCTTTAATTTTTAAACATCTAGTCGTTTTTCCTAACAAAATATCCACTAAACAAGAATTTGAAGATTTTATTTCACAATATACATTCACTTTTCTTTTCTTACAATTTTTAACATTAACATATTGATTCTCACATTTTGCAATCTCTTTTTCGATAAATAACTTACCATCTTGCTTAGATATTGCTCTTACTTCGTAAAATTTACAATCTAAAAAAATTTTTGGATACCTAATATAAATAACTATTAAATCTTTATTCTGTAATATTTTAAAATTTAAAATATCTATTAAATCTGTCACACTCAATCGTCCATGTTCGTTTGCAATAATATCTCTAATTTCATCTAAATGTAAAATTGCTGGATTCAAAATTCCTAATTTTCCTAAAGTTATTGTATGAATAATATTCTGTAATTCATTTAGTAAAAATTCATTCCTACGTTTCCTTAGCTGCGTAGCATGATCATTTTTATTTGCGTTTTTTATTGTCTCTGATAATTGAGAAATAACTTTAAATACTTCTGAAATTGTCATAAATGGTTTGTTGTTATTTAAAATTAACTCGTCTAATTTATAATTTACCAAAACTAAATCTTTGTGATCCTGGGTACCGGTTATCCATTCCATAAAGTCCCTAATTCATTAACTCCTCTTTTTAAATGTCTCTCCGTTTTTTGTAGTTGCCCTAACAACGGCTGTATTAGCTCTATTTCTGGGTCCATATTGATATGAAACTCGTCACGTATGTCAATTTCCCTAACATTATCATAACCTAAATTTTTGTTGTAATCCTCCTCGTATAGTAGTAATATTTCGGAAAAATGAGTTAAATTTTGTAACATGGAAAAGTCACCAAAGTCGTTGTATAATGCTACGTCTCCATCTTCTATTAATACATAATCTTCTCTTGTATAATCGATTATATCCGTCCCTACTATAGTAATTAAATAACAAAAAAATAGTAATTAATGCCAGAAATATGATTAACTCCATTCCCTGTAATTAAAGTTAAGATTTAATGTTATCCTTATGTACTATTCTATTCCTATAATTGATTCTAACTTTATTTCCTAAATCTTCCTTTACCACTTGCTTTTTAAATCTAGGTTTAGCTTATTTCTCTCCCCTATAATATTTTCATATATAACATCGCTACGTTTGTATGTTTTACTAACCCTGTTTCTATTTTCTCTATCTAACATTTTATTTTGCGCAGTCAAAAGCTTTGACCGAACTGCATCAAGTGACACTTTATTAAAAAATATTTGAAATGGTTTTTCTTCTATTACTGAGTGAATCGTTTTATTGTATTGATGCACAGCACGATATGTCGACTCAGCAAAACTTACTAAATTATATTCGTGTTTAATGCAACGCGCGATTTCCATTACGGTCGAATGCACTCTTTCAACTTGTCCATTAGTTGTGCTATGACCTGGACTACAAAAAATAATTCTTATTTCTAATCTTTGCATTAAAGATTTAAACTGCATTGTAATAAACGCAGGTTCATTACCAACCGTTATTTCCTTTAACTCAGGAAAACTTTGGATAACTTCCATTACTTTTTCCTCCAAATTAATTTTTTCTTCAATTTGCTTTACTACCAAATATTTAGAATATGCATCAATGCAAGTAATAAATTTCAAATATTGAGCATAAAAAATATCAATATGTACTTGTTCTGCCTCTCTTTTCGGTATTGGAACTTCCCCAATTTGAATCTTTTTCGGATGCCTGTCGTATTTACTCTTGTTACATACTTCGCAATTTCTTGAATATTGTTTAAATTGCTTGTACATTTCGGGCCAATAGTACTGATCTTTGATTTGTTTTAAGTTTTCTCTATAATTGCGGTGTGCGCGATTATGAGTTTGCTCTATAATAGCCGCTTGGCCCTCCCTATTAGTAATATCATTAGGGAAAGATCTAGAATGCATAAATTTTGTCGATGGGTAAGTAAATTGCGGTAACCAATTTTGGTTTCAAATATTCTGTCAAAACCGAAGGAATATTTTCAGGTTGATCATATTCGATCAAAAAGCGTTTGTTATTAAATGGAAATATGGTTTCCAAGGCTGTAATTCTAGCACCCTTATCAATAAGGATTTGCTGTTTGAAATGATTTAATGGTTTTTTTGTTGCAGCAATTTGATATTCATCACTACTTTCTGCAGAATGTTGTGTATTAATTAAAGAGTCGCTTGAGTTACTTTCATCATTTTCCGGCTCTGTTACATTATTTAAAATTTGCCGGGATAAAGCATCTGCAACCACATTTATTGCACCTGCTTTATAAATAATTTTTGGGGAAAACTCCTCAATAAATGCCCTCCATCTTTTCATTTTGATATTTGGACTTCTTTCAGAAATTGTAAATGATAATGGTTGATGGTCGGTGTGAATCTCCAAATCTCTCACCGAATAAAAGTAATTTAGTAAATTCTTCAATGCCCACACAATGGTAAATAATTCCTTTTCATTTGTCGCATCGTTTTTTTCAGTCGTGGTTAATGTTTTTGAAATAAAAGTCACTGGTCTCCCCTCTTGAGATAACACAGCTCCTTTGGCTACATTTGATAAATCTGTTGTTAGAACAAATTTGTTTGTAAAATCTGGTTGTATCAATTCTATCTGCTCACACAACTATCCCTTTAGTTTTTCGCAAGCAGCTATTGCCTCTTGGTCTAGATTGACAATAGTTTTTTCTGATTTATATTGGGAGATTTTACCATTTTCCCCTTGTAAATATTTTGTAATTGGTTTTGCTATTTTAGCATAACCTTCTATAAATTTCCTATAATATCCCGTTAAACCTAAAAATCCTCTAACCTGCGTAGAGTTCTTGGTATTGGATAATTTTTATTGCTTCTATTTTCTTTGGTTCGGTTTTAATGACCTTATGAGATACAATGTATCCCAGAAACTCAACTTCTTGCTCGATAAACCTAGACTTTTCCAGAGATATTTTCATATGGGCCTTTTTCAGTACTTCTATTACCAATTCTAAATGTTTGAACTGATCCTCCAAATTACGTGAATATATTATAATGTCATCAATGTAGACATGACAAAACTTCCCGATATATTCATGCAAAATATTATTCATATTCCGTTGGAATATGCTGGGAGCGTTGCGAAGGCCAAAGGGCATCCGCACATACTCATACATCCCGTTATTAACGGAGAACGCCGTTTTTTCAATATCCTCTTCTCTCATTAATATTTGATGAAATCCAGATTCGAGATCTATCGTTGAAAAATATTTTGATTCCCCCAAATTTGAAAGTATGATCTCTGGATTCGGCATCGGATATCTATCCGGAATAGTTTTTTCATTTATTTTTTTAAAATCAATCACTAAGCGTAACTTAGGACTTCCATCCTTATTAATTCACTTTTTTGGAACTACCCAACATGGAGAGTTATATGGTCTCTTACTTTCCCTTATAATCCCCTTCTGCAATAGACTTTGGACTTCTTCATTAACAAAACTATTAACAGATATTGGATATAGATATTGTTTGGACCAAATGGGTATTTCCTCATCCATGCGAATTTCTGCTCTGACATCTGTGTTGAATGGTAAATCCAAATCAACATCTTCATGTTCTTTTTTTAATACATCAATTATCTTCTGACGAAGATTCTTTATATTGCCCTCTTTTGGGCTTAATTTATTATTTGGAATTTTTCTGGTACATTCTTCAGCTGGCGTTGTGGAACGTTCTTGTTCCATATTTGTTCTTTTTTTATATTATCTTTAATATTGCCGGTATTACCGTCGGCTGGGGCTGTGGAACATTTTTGTTTCACGAAGTTCACTTTATCAACTTCACTTTCTTTTTCACAAGTGTGCTTCATAGCACTCCTTTCCCCAAATTCATAAATTTTTCCAATTCTATTAACAATTCACTTCTGGTTTTCCAGATCCACTATAGCGTTGACTTTCCGCAATAAATTATAACCTATAAGGAGATCTATCAATTTGGTAAAAAATCTCCTTAACACCAAACAGATGAATTTCGTGGTAAAATCTTATCATTGTATAACCATTAATGGTTTTTATCCTCTTATAAATATCCAATTCTTTTGGATTCCTATAAATTTCCTTCCTGATATAACAGGATGTTGCACCTGTATCTACTAAAATTTCAAAATCTTTTTTTATAGCTTGGTCATACAGATATATATATATGGCAAGCTTACTTGGCCTAAACAATGGCCTTCATTAATATTATTTACTCGTTGTACTTTTTCCTGTGGTTGCGCACTGACTTGCGCACCTCCAACTCTTTTATTAAAATTGCTGTTTTGCGAATTGTTTCGAACTCCCTGTGGCATATATCTAGTACTAGGCCTATTCTCAATTTGCAGGGATGGATCTACATCCATTGGCTCTGGACGTGTTTTTTTATTGTCGCCGAATATTGGACTATTTTTCTGCGGGTACCTCAAATTATTCTGAAACTCCTGACTTCTCCGATTATTATAAGGAAGTGTGTGGGGAGATGAATTAAAACTTTTCTGCGGGTGGCGAATATTTCAAAACAAATTGTGACCTCATTTGATTGGCATTTAACTCTTGAGCCTTGGCAAGGGCATTTGGCAAATCCTTCGGTGCCAAGGTAAACAATATTTGATCTAATGGGTGATTAAGCCCAGTTATAAAGGTCCGCAGAGCAGTGGCTATGTTTTTAGAGTTTAGCTCTTTAGTTATGGGTGAGCTTTTCCCATGAGTCATTATGGTCTTATTTATGAGAAGCGTCAACTTCTCGTTAACCTCATTATAGAAACCTATCAGGGATTTCGATCCCAAGGCAGTCGGTTCTATGTACCGGAGCGACTCGGGATTTTTCCCGACCAAGGACTGTCATTTCAGTGTCACCCCATTTAATTTGTTTCGTCCCTCCCACAAATTGTCATCCTCCCAGCAGCTCCTTGCAGCAGGACTGCTACATATTCTCTTACTCCGGGAAGGTATCGAACCCAATCCGGGTCCGTCTCCTGACCCCGGTCCTGAGAAATGGTTTTGCTGCATTTGCCAGAAAAGAATCTTTTTAGGACGGTCATACTCTGTTCAGTGTGTCTCGTGCAAGGGATGGTTGCATCGGACAGGTTGTTCTGGGCTTGATCCCAAAACCCGACGTCCACGTAGCTTTTATAAATCTTTTGTGGCTCCTTGCTGCTCACGCCCAAGGGCGTCCCGTAGTCTACGCCTAAGCGTATCCCCACTACCTTCCAGCAGCTTCGCTGCTCAGCAAGCCACAACAAGTACCCGCTGCTGCTCGCGCCCCACGGCGCCAACAACTCAAACAGCTGATACCACTCATAACTACTACCTTCGTAGTAGAGCTGGTAGCAATGCTGAGCATCAGCCCCTGCCCCCGTCTTCTTCTCCCCTCCTCTTTTCTGGCAGCAATCGTGCAGGTCAGGGAAACAGACTCTTAGTCCCTGCCTCCGTTTGCACCGTCTGCCAGCACAGAATATATAGGTTTGCGACATCCGCTCAATGCAGCTCCTGCCTTGGGTGGTGCCACTTTCCTAGATGTTCTGGTCTCCGCGACGGCAACCCCTCGACGGGTTTCATCGCGCCATGTTGCTAGGTCGCAAACCCAAATCATCCGGGTACCCCAATGCTTGCCAAAGGGCGCCAAGTCCCAAGGCCACAACAGCAATTGCGTCCTGGCCTTCCACAACCTAGGCGTAGTCACCCCTCACTTACCCCTAGAGTGGCGGCGTCACCCCTCATGCACTTCAGAATTCTGCAGTTCAACTGTAATGGACTAACCGGGAAGATTATGGAGATAGTCGATTTCATGAAGCGGCACAACATCCGCATTTCTGCGATTCAAGAGACTAAACTCACAGCAAGATCTGCATTGCAGACCTGCTCTGGTTATAATGTCCACAGGAAAGACCGCGAGAGCGGAAATGGAGGCGGCCTCGCGTTTATTATACACCACTCTGTGCAATATCATATATTTGATCCTGGCATCGACCGCAGTGACAATGTCTTAGAACGTCAAGGCCTATCTGTCCGGTCAGGCGTTGCAAATCTAGAAATCATCAACATCTACATCCCTCCTGTCACCTGTTGCCCCAGTGGATACCGCCCTAATATCGAGGCCTTACTCACTGGAAACAATCGCATTATCTTAGGCGATTTCAATGCCCATCACGACCTATGGCATTCAAACTTGCGGGCGGACAGTAGGGGTGAGATGTTGGCGGATCAAATAGACGAAACGACGTTCTGCACAATAAACGGAGACGCCCCCACACGTATGGTAGGAAGCTGTCATAGCTCGCCAGATATCTCAATCGTAAGCGCAGAACTCGTAAACTGCGTCAACTGGCAGCCGATGGTAACATTGGCATCCGACCACCTGCCCATACTTATTTCGTTCGAGCGTACCGCCGACTTCATCGTCACCGAAAAACGCACTTTCATAAACTTCAAAAAAGGAAAGTGGGAAGAATATAAATCTGCAACAGACAGCAGCTTTGCTGCCCTCCCTATCCCGACTGATGCGCGCCAAGGGGAGCGTGCCTTCCGTAAGGTCATTGAATCCGCCTCGGCACGTTTCATTCCCGCCGGGAGAATTCCCGAAATCCGGCCCCACTTCCCGGCGGAGGCCGCGAGCTTAGCGAGGGAACGCGACCTTATAAGACAGCTTGATCCAGGCGACCCCCAAATAAGGGATATAAACCAACGCATCAGATTGCTTGTGCACGAACACAAGCGGGCGAAATGGGAAGAGCACCTAAGAGGTTGTAACTCTCTCTACCGGTGTAGGTAAACTTTGGTCCACCGTAAAGTCCCTATCGAATCCGACTAAGCACAAAGACAAAGTTTCCATCGCCTTTGGCGATAAGGTGCTGTCGGATGCGAAAAAATGCGCGAGCGCTTTCTGCCGACAATATATAATGCATCCTACGGTCGACAAAGATAGACGGAGAGCCAATAGACACGCACATAAACACAAACTCAGCGCGTCACCAATTACCATCTCCGCTAGAGAGGTTGAGGACGCCATTGGTCGCGCTAAACCATCCAAAGCAGTGGGCCCAGACGGCATAGCCATGCCGATGCTTAAAAACCTAGGGAAAGAGGGTTTCAAAAATTTAGCGCATGTCTTCAACCTGTCTCTTTCCACCTTTGTCATACCCGAGAAATGGAAAATGGCCAAGGTGGTCCCGCTACTAAAGCCTGGGAAACCAGCTAACGTAGGTGAGTCATATCGTCCGATATCTCTCCTATCGCCAGTGGCAAAGACGCTTGAAGCCATTTTGCTCCCTTATTTCCAAGCACATTTGCAGCTAGCCCCTCATCAGCATGGCTTCAGAAAACTCCATAGCACTACCTCCGCGCTAAATGTCATTAGCACCCAGATAAATTGCGGTTTGAATCAATATCCCCACCATAGAACAGTACTCGTAGCGTTAGACCTATCAAAAGCTTTTGATACGATCAACCATGGCTCGTTACTGCAAGACCTGGAAGGTTCCACCCTTCCCCCATGTCTTAAAAGGTTGACCGCAAATTATCTGGGTGGTCGGCAGGCATCGGTGCAATTCAGAAACGAAACATCAAAACAAAGGAGAATTAAACAAGGGGTGCCACAGGGTGGTGTCCTATCCCCGCTTTTGTTTAATTTCTACATATCTAAGCTACCTTCACCACCACAATCGTTTCCTACGCCGATGACTGCACAATAATGGCCACAGGCCCAGGCCCAAAGATCGATGAGCTATGCAATAAAATAAACAGCTATCTCCCTGATCTCTCCAGTTTTTTCGCCTCGCGAAACCTGGCATTGTCACCGACTAAATCTTCCGCGACCTTATTTACAACATGGACGCCCCAAATGTCGACCATATTGAACATCCACGTCGATGGCACTACGCTACCGACTGTCCTACACCCCAAGATCTTGGGTGTGACGTTTGATCAGGATCTACATTTTGGTGCGCACGCAACCGCAATTGTTCCAAGAATTCAGAGCCGTAATAAAATCCTCAAATCCCTTGCTGGAAGTACGTAGGGAAAAGATAAAGAAACGCTCTTGACCACATACAAAGCAATTAGCCAGCCGATTACGTGCTACGCGTCACCCATATGGTCGCCAAGCCTAAAAACCACCCACTGGAAGAAACTACAGGCCTGCCAAAATACTGCTCTCAGAATCGCCACGGGCTGTCTTCTTATGTCCCCAGAACACCATCTGCATAATGAGGCGAGAATACTCCCCATCAGGGAGAGAAATGAGATGCTGGCCAAACAGTTTCTGTTGAATACCCAAAAACCTGGGCATCCCAACAGACATCTGATTGACAAACCAGCACCGCCTAGGGGCCTAAGGAGTTATCTCCGTAAGCATTTTGAGGAAATACGGCACCTGAGAACCCAGCCGTATGAAGCGGAAAAACACAAGCAGGTCCTTGGTGAACTCCATAGACAGGCGTCGGACCTTTATGTCGGGAACTGCCCGGTGAATCCAGTACTTGAAGAAAAATATCCAGAACTCGCAGAAGAGGAACGCATACTCCCCAGGGAAACGCGTGTCACTCTTGCTCAACTTCGTTCTGGATACTGTAGCAGGTTAAACTCTTACCTATCCAGAATCAACCCCGACATACAAAATGTATGCCCTGCTTGCAATGTGTCCCCACATGACACCAACCATCTCTTTAATTGTAATGTGGAACCAACGCCTCTAACCCCTTTCCTTATGGTCCACCCCTGTTGAAACGGCAAGTTTCCTTGGACTCCCGTTAGAGGATATTGATGACAATTTGTGATCGGTCGCGGCTATTAGGTGGGGCGAGCATTGCTACAACAACAACAACAACAGGGATTTCGATCCCTGTTTCAGGACACTCATCTCCTGTTCGATTATATGACTTTGCCTTTTGTCAGCAAAGGCAAAGTCCAGGCGATTTAAAATTGCGTCGAAATTCAAAACTGTTCCGTGATTGGTCAATATATCATTGGCCTCACGGGTAATTTTATTCCTTAAAATTGTTAACGCCGCGAAATATTTCTCTAATTCCGTTCTTAATGATACCGTACTAGTGGCAATAAATCTAGATATTACATCCATATTAGTGGTACTATTATTACTATTTAATGACATTTTTGTCAAATCTTCTATCAAGGAATCCATATCTATATACCCTTTTCAAATCTTCTTTCACAATCTTTTAGCACTTCATATAAATTTTATTTTTTAACTTTGCTTTATCTCTACTTGTTTTGCCTTCACTTTTATAATCTTCTTATTTATATGTACATACATATAACTATTTATACATACTATGTATTAACATATACCTTAACTATTTTATTAATTATCTTCGGATTCTCGTCCTTCTATTTGATCCTTGTTCGCTTTGTGGATGAATGCTGCTGTACATATGTTGGTGGTCCTTTCACTTTCCCGAGCTACGTACTTCGCGTTTTTAGTTTTCTTGTAAGGTGACAAATATTTTTGGCCAATATTGCTTTCACTCAATCCTGTACGAACTTCCGTTTGTATATGCAAATAATCGTGTGTTGCGTTTTATACATATGCCGTTGTTTTGTATACAAATGCACATTGGTTTTCAAGAAAATAACGATTTTTTTTAATGTCCTTTAATCGAAAAGACACAACAAAAATTTACTCTTCGATCATTTTTTTGTTTGCTTTAATTTTAGAGTGTTTTTTTTTTTTCTTTTCTCTCTTTTCTAGAGATACTTGTTTTATTTAAATTTTTTACAGTGTTTTTTTTTTACTCCAGAGGACACGCAACCTTTTTACAGGCTATCACTGCGTGTCTCCTGGTAGGACCGCCAATTAAAGTTTACTTTGGGTAAATTGAGTTTTTAAAAAACTCTTGCACTGTATTTCAATGCCGCTCAAAAACTGACTAAGCTTTACATTTTACTCTTATTTATAACTTACAAATAGTTTACAATAGGCATATTGAATAGGATGCCTATATTAATACGATACCTTAGTAATTTTACACCTGGCATTGCATCAGCTGGCTGTCGCAATGTCAGTATGTGAGAATGGAATGTTACAACGGATTTCGTAAATAAATCAAATAGCAACGTTTAAAGAATTTGTTTATATTTGCCACCTGATTTGAGTGGAGTCATGTTCCTTAACTTGCATACGTTTAGGAATGTAGAAGCAACCGTCTTTTGTTTTTCTCTCGTTTTAAGTTATCATTTTTTTTTTTTCATACCTTCTTATATACACATGTATGTATGGATCGAATGTGCTCCTACGTTGAGAGTTAGATTGCGCGGTAAAGTTTGGGATTCTCCCTTTGCCCAACCGAGGGAGTTATATACCGTTTTTTTTGCTTCCTATTTTTTTTCTCTGAATAAGCTCCAATTCTACGAGAGTGATAAGGTCGTTGACTTATGAAATACATTATGTATGTATTGTTGAGGTAGGTTGGTTTTGTCAGCTGATTGATACCCCCAAACAAATAAATGTTAGTACTTTAGGAGATAAGCAAATGATTGTAATCTTAGTGTAAGCTTTATACCTACATAAAATTATCCCTGTTTTGCAGCTTCTATTAGAATATAAGAAAATTGAATGGAATTTTAATAAATATTTGTAATTATGGAATTTTAAACTTAATTGTGTTGGTCTGATTTCATAGTTAGTGTGGTTGGATTTATTGGGGCTTTATTAATATCTTTAAAGCTATGGTAGGGTGGGTTATGAGCATTCGCTGACATTCTATACGCGCTGCAAGTTATGGGGTTTTCCAGGTCGAAGTGGTGTTACTCTGGCTTTCTGGTAGCTTTTCCTTAGTTTGCAAATTAAATTTCATGTTAGGCTCCCAAGCTGAAGGCTGATGGCTTGGTTCAGTAAAAGTGTCACATGATTGCATTGAGTTTACGATAATTTATTACTATCCTGTACTGTTTATTACCCTTCGAGTCAGGTTTTTTTGTTAAGACCCAAACGGGTGTATTATAAGGGGACCTTGATGACCGAATAATGCCATCGTCTAGCATTTTCTTGATGTGAGACTCTACTTCGCTCTTTAGCGATATTTAGTATGGATAGTACCTTGTGTACACGGGGATGTTCTTACTTGTCCAAATTTCTTCCACAAATTGGGTGGTATATGTAAGTTTATCGTTAAGTTCAGCAAATAGTTTGCATAAAATTGTCTACTAAGTTTTTAATTTTTGCCCTTTGGTTTCGTGTCATGTTGTGCTTAATGTCAATTGTATTTATTGATTTTGAAGCTAGTTGTTTTATCTTTATTTTGGTCTTATCTTGTATAACCATGTAGTTATCTTTAACGTGAATGACCACTCCGAGTTATTTGAGGCTGTCATTACCAAGGATGCCATGGAGTGAGCGCAATGTAGGAAGAATATAGAATTTCAGTTTATTCGGTGCATTGAAAAGGTTAATTAATGCATGTTCGCTAATTTCATCGCCTGCTATGGATTTAGCAAATTAGTTTGATTCGTTTTTGATAGGTTTGGGAAGTATGGATGGTTGTATATAATTTGTGGTTGATCCTGTATCTAGCAAACATTTTGCTGTGGTTCCACTCTTCAGTCTGCATTCAAAGTAAGGCAGTGGAGAGTGATTCATTCTAAAAAATTTAAGTCAGTAGTGTCAATGTAGTTGTCATCCTGTGGGTCCTTTTCGTAATAGTCTGTGTCGTAACACGTCTGGTAGTTATTCGCTGTCAGGTGTCCCTCTTGAATATTATCCGGCGGTGGGTTTGTATCTATGTGGTAGTTCCTCTGAATTTTGTTAGTCACTTGGGCTAAGGGGTGGGAGGTGGCGGTCTCTTGTTGGCAGGATCGTTCGCTTTTGGTCTGTTCATGTAGTTAATGTTTCTAGTCCGTAACAACTGGTCGATGTCCATTGGTTCCGGACGTGGTTGAGGTTTTTATAATGGACGAGGTGGTGAGTTATTTGACGAGGAAAAATTGGTTGGGTTGGTGTGGGATTTGGTATTGGTTATATTGGTTCAACTGATGTGGGATTTGGTATTGATTGATGTGGGGTTTGGTATTGTTTATAATGGGGAGTCCTATAGGGTGGAGCGGTGTTCTGGGTGGAAGGGCTGCACGAGTGTCCTGAGTTCTTCTGGCTTGGCCGTTATTTATTAAGGCGTGGTGTGACCTATAGTTCTGGTTTTCCAGAGTAATGCATAGGTGGAGCGCCTGAGGGAGGTCCGCGGGTTCGCTCATGCCAAGGAATCTTGGTAGATCTCCCTTGAGTCCACGCACAAAGGTATCTAGGGCTTTATCCCTATATGTTCGCTTCAATAGATGCATGGCTTCTGTGCCGAATTCCATTCTTACTTACTTACTTAATTGGCGCTTAACCGTCTAAACGGTCCTATGGCCGCCAAACAAGGCGCGCCGGCCGCTCCTTCGCTGCGCCAACAGGCGCCAATTGGTCACACCAAGGGAGCTTAAATCGTTTTCCACCTGGTCCTTCCAACGGAGTGGGGGCCGCCCTCTACCTCTGCTTCCATAGGCGGGTTCCGATAGAAACACTTTCTTGGCCGGAGCATCATCTTTCATTCGCATAACATGGCCTAGCCAGCGCAGCCGCTGCGTTTTAATTCGCTGGACTATGTTGATGTCTGCGTATAGCTCGTACATCTCATCATTAAATCTTCTTCGGTACTCGCCATCGCCAACGCGTAGAGGTCCATAAATCTTTCGAAGAACTTTTCTCTCGAACACTCCCAAAGCCGCTTCATCTGCTGTTGTCATGGTCCATGCTTCTGCCCCATATAGCAGGACGGGTACGATAAGTGACTTGTAGAGTATGGTTTTCGTTCGCCGATAGAGGACTTTACTTTTCAATTGCCCACCTAGTCCAAAGTAGCATTTATTGGCAAGACTGATTCTTCGCTGGATTTCAGTGCTGATGTTGTTGCTAGTTTTGATGCTGGTCCCCAAGTAAACGAAGTCTTTTACTATTTCGAAATTATGGCTGCCAACAGTAGCATGGTTGCCAAGGCGCATATGCGCTGACTCTTTGCTCGATGACAGCAGGTACTTCGTTTTGTCCTCATTCACCATCAAACCCATCTTTACCGCTTCTTTTTCCAGTTTGGAGTAAGCAGAACTAACAGCGCGGGTGTTTAGGCCGATGATATCAATGTCATCAGCATATGCCAGTAATTGCACGCTTTTATAGTATATTGTTCCAGTGCGGCTAAGTTCTCTAGCTAGTATAATTTTCTCCAGCATCAAATTAAAGAAATCGCACGATAGGGGGTCACCCTGTCTGAAACCTCGTTTAGTTTCGAAGGGCTCGGAGAGGTCCTTCCCAATTCTGACTGAGCTGATGGTGTTGCTCAACGTCATTTTGCACAGCCGTATAAGTTTTTCGGGGGAAACCAAATTCAGACATAGCGGCATATAGGCAGCTCCTTTTCGTGCTGTCGAAGGCGGCTTTAAAGTCGACGAAGAGGTGATGTGTGTCGATTCTCTTTTCACGGGTTTTTTCCAAGATTTGGCGCATTGTGAAAATCTGGTCGATGGTAGATTTACCAGGTCTGAAGCCGCACTGATAAGGTCCAATCAGTCGGTTTACGGTGGGCTTCAATCTTTCGCACAATACACTTGAAAGGACCTTATATGCGATATTAAGAAGGCTGATTCCACGATAGTTGGTGCATTTTGCGGTATCCCCCTTCTTGTGGACTGGGCAAAGAACACTTAGATTCCAACCGTCGGGCATGCTTTCGTCCGCCCATATTTTGCTAAGAAGCTGCTGCATGCGCCTTACCAACTCTTCGCCGCCGAACTTGAATAGCTCCGCAGGCAATCCATCAGCGCCCACGGCCTTGTTGTTTTTCAATCTGGTTATTGCTATTCTAACTTCGTCATAATCGGGCGGGGGGGACATATATTCCATCATCATCGATTGCGGGATTGGGTTCTTCATCTCTGCGCGGCGAATTGCTGCCTCCATTTAGGAGAGCAGAGAAGTATTCCCTCCATAATCTAAGTACTCTCTGGACATCAGTTACAAGGTCGCCGTTTTCATTCTTACAGGAGTTTGCCCCGGTCTTAAAACCTTCCGTCTGTCGCCGTATTTTTTGGTAGAATTTTCGGGCGTTATTCCTGGTGGTTAGCAGCTCAAGCTCCTCGCACTCACGCCTTTCTGCTTCTGCTTTTTTGTTCCTGAAAAGGCGTCTCGCTTCCCTTTTCAACTCACGATAGCGTTCACACACTCCTCTTGTGGCGCTCCTTTTAACGTAGCCCTGTAGGCAGCGTCTTTTCTTTCGGTTGCAACGCGGCATTCTTCATCATACCAGTTGTTTTTTCGTGGCCGCCGGTAACCAAATTTTTCCTCGGCGGCAGTACGAAGTGCATTGGCAGTCTGTTGTGATTGAAGCTTCTCGACGTCTAGCTTTCCTTGTGTTTTTTGTTCCTTGGTTTTAGCCATGTTGAGGCGGGTGAGTATTTTGGCTGCAACGAGATAATGGTCCGAGTCGATGTTAGGTCCTCGGATCGTGCGCACTCTAAAACACTGGAGGCATGCCGTCCGTCTATCACAACGTGACCGATCTGATTGCGAGTATTTCGATCAGGAGACAGCCATGTAGCTTGATGTATCTTTTTATGCATGAACCTCGTGCTGGATATGACCATGTTTCGAGCACCAGCAAAGTCAATCAGCCTCAGTACGTTAGGAGAAGTTTCATTGTGTAGGCTGAACTTTCCGACTGTAGGGCCAAAACACCTTCTTTGCCCACCCTGGCGTTAAAGTCGCCAAGCACGACTTTTATATCATGACGGGGGCAGCGCTCGTATGTGCGTTCTAATTGTTCATAAAAAGTGGTTTTCACCTCATCGTCTTTCTCCTCTGTCGGCGCATGGGCGCAGATGAATGATATATTAAAAAATTTTGCTTTTATTCGAATAGCGGCGAGACGCTCGTCCACAGGCGTGAATGCCAGCACTTGGCGACAAAGTCTCTCTCCCACCACGAATCCGACGCCGAAACTGCGCTTATTCGCATGGCCACTCCAATATATGTCACAATGTTTGATCTTCTTTCTTCCTTGCTTCGTCCAACGCATTTCTTGGATGGCGGTGATGTCTGATTTTGCTTTGACGAGGACATCAACCAGCCGGGCATCTGCACCAATCCCATTCAGGGAGCGGACGTTCCAGGTGCATGCCCTCAATTCATTGTCCTTCAAACGTTTGCCATGGTCGTCATCAATAGAGCGTGTATTTATCCGAGGCTTGTTGTTATATTTCATTGGAGTATGTTTTTCCGTGGCGGGTTCCAAGCCCAGCGCACAACCCGCTCAGCGGGGGTGAAAATATTACTTGGCACGTTTATATAGCGAGCCGCTTGCTCCAAGACAGACGCCCGCTTGCAGCCGCACCTAGAGGTGTACAGACGCTGCCGATGAGATCTCCCCCGGCTAGCCCTTAAACCGATTATGTCAGAGTGGCCTAGCCAGGTTGTCGCCTTCTCACATTAGCTCATCGCTAAACGGCGGCTACCCAGAGGATACTTGGCCGCAAGCGACCGGCAGTAGTGAGCTGCTTGAACCGCATGCCGACTTCCATTCATCCAAGTTTATTTAGAATCAGAGACAGGCGTGAGTATACCCTCTGGCAAAGCTCTTGTATTGTCAGGTTTTTTTTTTTTTTCTCTCGGACGTTGTGGCAGCGCACTGCCCTCAAGTGGCCCGATGAAACCAGGCTAATCCTGTTTTTTTTTTTTTTGTTTTATTTTTTTTTGTATCCTAATTCTTATTTATGTGTTACTTATAATTTTTTTGTTACCGAGTCTTTGAGAGGCAGTGGCTTCTTAAGCGCCGAGATCCAAAACCGCTCAGCTACAGAGAAACTCATCCGCTGAGAAATATGGATTCACAAAATACAATAGACTAAAAGTATAAATATAATTTTTTAATTATTAAGAGAAGATAGAACCGTCTTTTTTATGACAAAGAGCGAGTCCGAAGCATCAATTATTCTCGAGTGAGAGTTATAATCTTCACACAAACATAGAAAAGGTTCGTGTAGTTGGAAATTGCTTCTGCATTGTTTAAAAATTATAGGTTTATAATGCCTTGAAACTCGGCATGGAACATTCAAGTTTACTTCGTTCAATAGAAATGGGCTTGAAATCGATCCATTTAAAAGTCTAGCCATAAATAGTACACCTAGCATTTCTCTACGACTTGCAAGGGTAGGAATATTTATTAGTTTTAATCGATTAGTGTAAGGAGGAAGATTATACGGAGAGTCCCATTGAAGATTTCTAAAGGCGAAAAGTAAAAACTGTTTTTGAACTGATTCTAGTCTATCCATATGAACTTGATAACGCGGATTCCAAGTTATCGATCCATATTCTAATATCGGCCTCACCAATGATGTAAAAAGGGTTTTTGTAACGTAAGGATCACTAAACTCCTTTGCCCATCTTTTCACAAATGCTAAAACTCCACTCGCTTTATTGACTGTGGCATTAATATGAGGGTTGAAACTAAGTTTGCAATTCATTGTAACTCCCAAGTCGACAAAAACATCAACGCTTTCCAGAGTTTGGCCATTAATTGTGTAGGAAGCTGGCTGTATGTTCCCACGTGAAAAACACATGGATTTGCATTTTTCTATGTTGAGAGGCATAAAATTCGCATTACACAAAGTAACTAAACGATTTAAATCCGCCTGGGGCACAGAACGTTCTTCAACCGACGCGTATGACTTAAAAAGTTTTACGTCGTCGGCATACATTAAAATTTTAGAATATTTTATAGTTGTGGAAACATCGTTTATAAAGATCAAAAACAGAATAGGACCGAGATGGCTGCCCTGAGGCACACCGGAGGGAACATCGATGACATTCGAACAAATTTTTTTAAAAATGACTCTTTGAGTTCTACCGCAAAGATAGGAGGAGATACAGCGAGTTTGGCCAGGTTGAAAACCAAGCAATTCGAGTTTATAAACAAGTAATGAGTGGCGTACTTTGTCGAATGCTTTGCTGAAATCAGTGTATATAACGTCGGTATGATGATTGTTTCTAAACCCATTAAAGACGTGAGTTGTAAATTCAAGCAAATTGGTTGTGGTTGATTTGGCTCTACAAAAGCCATGCTGAGAACTATCTATCAATGTAGAAATCGAAAATGTAAGGTGATTAGTAACGATTGCTTCGAAAAGCTTAGGGATAGCGGAGGGATTAGCTATTCCACGATAGTTTTCAATAGACGACTTGCTTCCTTTTTTATGGAGTGGGATAAGAAAAGATTCCTTCCAAGCCGTCGGGAAAATGCCATTTTTTAAAGAGAGGTTAAACAGATCAGTAAGGGGCTGGTAAATGTATTCCGCACATTTTTTAAGAAAACATGTTGGGATCAAATCGGGACCGTATTTGAGGGATCCTTTTAGGGTCTTTAGATGATGTAGAACATCTTCAGGCAGCAAATGTGGGGCATATATTGAGTTACTAGAATGGAGCTCATACGGATAATTTGTAGGTGATGAATCAACCACAGCAGAGTAATTAGAGTGAAAGAATTGAGCGAAGAAGTTTGCAATCTCTTGATCGTCGCTGGAAATGCTATTTCTAAACTTCATGGCAGAAGGAAATCCGTTAGTTCTGCATTTAGAATTTACGAAAGCGATGCCATCTGGTACTTCAGAGTACCTAAGTCACGCTTATCTGCATAATGTAGCGCTAAGCATCTGGAAATTGCATTCGAGTCTAGTGGAGTATTATACGACTCCAATGCTATGCCGGCGTTTCCGACAATTTTATTTCGGATGACGTTGCGGATTCCATAATATTTCGGAGATCTCCTTTGCGGCTCATAGATTTGTAGAATCTTATCTACACTCTTTATCCATGAGTTAAATTCTCCAGACATCTAACCACATCGGGTATTTTGCACAGCTCTGTAATATTGGGCGAACTTGTGTCGATAGTAAAATCCCTAAGCTCGTAAAAACTTGCGTTGGGATTAAGGGCGGCTTGAACTATGTTTCGCCCTTCTTGTTTGAAAATGTTGGTCGCGGTACCAGATATGAGATCTCTTCCTGGTCCATGGTAAGTGGATTGCTAGCTGGAGCTGGGGGTGCGGGGTGCGTTTAGCACACTGGATCGAACTAAGTTTTGGGGATTCGACATTTTGTAAAATTAGAGTAAGGCAACTGGCCTAAATTATTTTATATTTTCTTAAAACTGGTTTGAACTGTTTTGTTTAACTGATGTTTCGCTTCGTTCAAAACTTTTTCCTTTCGTTTTAATTGGGGTTTGATGCGGTTCATTCACTTTGTTTAAAATGAACTTTTGTTTTGCTTTTCTCTAAGTTTTATTACATGCTTATTTGCTTTAAAAAAAAATTTTATTCGATTTAGATTTTTTTCCTAAAAATAAAATATTATTAACACTTTCCTTTAAATTCTTTTAAAACCTTATTTGCCTAAAAAAATGTATAGCTCGATTTCGATCTTTTCCTAAAAATTAAATATTATTAACACTTTCTTCAAGTTTTCTTTAAAACCTTAATTGCTTAAAAATTTTATAAACACTTTTCTTTGAATCCTTCTAAAATCGTATTTGCTTAAAAAATTTATTAACACTTTTCTTTGAATTCCTTTCTAAAACCTTATTTGCTTAAACATTTTATTAACACTTTTCTTTAAGTTCTTTTAAAACATTTTTTCCTTAATCTTACTTACATTACATAGCTTAATCCTAGGATGGTGCGGCGGCTGATGTCTAGCATCTCCTGCTTTCGGTCCTGCTGCCCGGTACTAGGGGGCAACTTTCCTGCACACTCTTGTATATTCACTGGTTTTCCGGCTCGATTTTGGATGTTTTCTTGCCGAGGGCCCTGTTGCTGCGCGTGTAGTTTAATCCTGACGTTGTTTTTTTTTTATTGAACTGTTTGGATTTTTTTCGGAATTTGTTACGATTCACTTTACTTTAACACGAACGCGAACTTGATAACGAAGGCCACTAAACGTTAGGTACCAGTTAACGTATTCCTTATTAGAGGAGCGAAAAAAAATATATTTTTGGTCAAACGACCTTTTATTAAAGAGTTCAAAATTAAGACTAAAATTTACAATTTAATTTACTTAACAGCTAAGCAAACTTGCACTGGCCACTTGCTGTTGTTGTTTGGCTAATTCTCCGAATTTGCCAATTTTGGCTGCGCGTGTAAAGACCGCCGCCACAAAGTAAGTTTTTTTTGCTGACGGTGTAACCAACTTCCGTCGCTTATTGTAGCGAGCTTTTATGCTGACTTTGCGTTTGCAAGTTTATGGGAATAATTGTGCAACTTGAGTTGCATATCCGCTGCATTTGTTCTTATGAGAAAGTTAACATTGACATGTTAACATGTATTGTACTACATAAGAATTTTAAGAATAAATTTGTATAAATAGGAACCCAATTTTTAAATAAAATTAATATTAATTCGATCATACATCGAACAACAAATACTGTTTTTGATAGCTTTTTACAGGTATTCAACAGAAAAACAAAGTCCGTCCTGATGTCACGTTGTTTAAATTTTTCCCAAATTATTAAATAAATTATAAAATTAAAAATTGCTTCAAATAAATCTTTTCATACAGTTAACGCAATATGGGCAATCCCCGCTTAACTCATACAAATAGACAACATTGGTTAATTCGTTTTAGTTCTATAAATAGAACAAAAAACAGCAACAATACCAAGTATCTTTGAAAACCGCCTTACCAACAAGCATAACTTTAACACATAATTACATACGAAGTATGTAGTGTGTAAAAGAATAATATATACAAAGAAGGCAGTTGGGAAAAACTTTACAACAACCATCGTAGGAGTGCGGGTTCAACTCCCACTCCCGGGAGAAAAGGCTTTGAAGAGATTTACAAGGTGTAATAGAAACAGCTGTCGCCTTGTCCGTCCTGATGTCATGTTGTTTAAATTTTTTCCAAATTATTAAACAAATTATAAAATTAAAAATTGCTTCAAATAAATGTTTTCATACATTTAAAGAAATACGGGCAATCCCCGCTTAACTCATACAAATAGACAACATTGGTGTTTAGGTCAGAACCTAAATATCTATATCTATTTTACACGGCCACCCCAATGCATAATTCATTTAGTTGCACATATGTATTGCTAACACGCATGCATACACACTCATATAGTCACTCACACAAATAAGCAACATAACACGGATAACTGAGTTTTCCATCGTAACAAATATCCCTTGGAAAACCCCCGCACTATTTCCGGTCCGACATAACGGAGATCATTTTCTTGCTTTCTGTTCCGTGGTTGAACAAAAGAAAGTCGCTGCTGCTGTCACGCCACATCAAACCCCTGGGCCCGGGTTTCGCAAGGGGCCCACGATTTAGAGGCACTAAGATAGTTTTTTTTTTTAATTCAGGAGAGTCTTTAGTTGTTCCATTTGCAAATTTTAAGCCGAATTTCAAAAGCAACGAATATTGATAATGATTTTTTGCCTGGGCCTAAGGAGACAATAAAAGCATCAAACAAAATAGTATGTTTATATGAGTCCGAAATCGTAAAGTTTTCGTGGTGACACTGATGAAGTTTCATCTTCAAAAGTCTTCCAAAAATACCACCAACTCTGTATCAAAGTCCAGATTATCGACTTCGATATCGGTACCGTGAATAATGAGTTTTTGCGAAAGTCAACGAAATAATTGGTCGAGGTCATCAAAAGTGTCCTGTTATTAGTCCACGTGATTGTCGTGACGAGGCATTTCCTACCTCGTTGTTAAGCAGAATCTTGCCAAATGGAGAGAATGTGGAGCGTGATTGGTTAGTGTGGAGTGCCAGTAGCAATGCTTTTTATTGCCTACCATGTCGTCTATCAAGCACCAATACTTTAAATCGACCTAAAATTTGTTATGCGGATATTCGAAATTGCAGGTGTGAAAAAGCTATACGATAAACTGCCATCACACGGAAATACTCAAGATCACATTAAATGTTATATTCATTGGCGATATTTACAATTCAAAAGGCTACAATTGATACACTTATCAATGACCAGCTAATCACTGAAACTCAAAAGTGGAAAGAAATTTTATATAGCATTTTGAACACTATTTTATTTTGGGTGAAAGAGGCCTAGCTTCCAAAGGCGAAAGTATATATCTTGCTGAACGAAGCGATGGACATTTTTTGGGCATCTAAATCTCGTAAGCCAAAATGATCCGAAACTGGGAGATCGTTTGGAGAATGTTAGGATTTCAGAACAGCAGCACAAACGTTTAAAAGTTCGTTATCTTTCCCCAGACATTCAGAACGAGTTTATAGAAATTTGTGCAAAGCACGTGAGGGAAACTACATATATTAGATCAAGGCAAGAAAGCCAAATATTTTGCTATTATCGTTGATGCTATGCCTAATGTTAGTCACGTTGACTACGTTCATTTTGCGCTAAATCCATTTCAATTCGAAAGCAACAAATTTTACAATTCAAGAAAGGTTTTTGGCTTTCGTGAATTGTAACCAAAAATCTGGTCAGAAAATCGCTGATCTAATTTACCATATTTGGTTGAAGATTGTCGTGCACAAGGGTACGATAACGGCGCCAATGTGAAAGGACTTACAACGGAGCACTACGTCACATTCTCGACAAAAACTCGAATGCTGATTACTCGCCTTGTGCAACCCACAGTCTCAATTTATGTGGTGTTGCTGCTGCAATTACTTTCTTCGGAGTTGTACAAAAATGTTTCTATTTTCAGCAGCACTCCACAACGATGGGACATCCTCAAACAAAAAATTTACCGAGCTCTCTTCATAGTCTTTCAGCCAAAAGCCAAATTTGACTGCGCAAGCATACGGCGATGTTACCGGCATTCTCAAATACATCAACAAATTCGAATGTATCTTGCTGTCTTTAATACTGACTACTATTAATGCAAGAAACGTGGTCCTCCAAGCTAGAGACGCCACCATAAATGTTGAAGTCCGACATCTAGATGCCTTATTAGCTGATTTGAAGTTGATCAGGAACCAATGGGAAACAATCTTAAACGAACGCTGTTGAAGCCAAACGCCTTCAATAGTTGGGAACCACTGGTGTTTCTTCATTCGCAGCTGTTCGCCATAAAGCTGCACTGTGATTGGAAATCTACCGGTGGTTCTCTTTCGAAGTTAGGGTTCGTTAACGCTGCGCTCAACTGCAGAGATATAGTCTTCTACTTACGACAGCAGTTGAGACAGCGTTCCACAGCCGCATTTCAAAGCTAAGGTAACATATACACCTTTTCGGTAATATTTAATTTTATTAATTCTTTACATCTATTGAGATTTATATTTGTCATTTTAAATTCGATTTTTCACCCGCATATATCTTCATATATGCGGTTTCCTTTTCTTCAATAAACCTAACTATTTTTTATATCATATTTTACTAATTCCTTTGTTTCATTTCTTTGTTTTGCTCTTTTCATTTTCTTCGAGTTGCCGTGAGGTCGAACCGGCATATTATTTTGTTTGTGTACACAAACATTTGGTCCTCGAGCCGACGAGCCCACCGCAACATAGAAAGTAATACTTACAAACATTTATACGAACAGAGAATCAGCAGCACAACGAATAAGCAAAATAACAAAGAGAGGGAGACACAAAGCGGAGAACTAAACATAAAGCAGAACATCACAAAACGAGAAAAACCGGTCCGTGTAAAAAATGAAATTAATTGTTGAGTGAATAAATAAATAAAAATATACTTAGTGCGTATTGAATTTTTTATATTAAATAGTGCACAAAAGACCATAACAAAAAGTGAAAGAAAAGAAAAAATTTACCGAATAAAATTCGCTCAAACAAAAGTTTAAAAAACTGTGTAAATACAAAACACAAAATAAAATTAAATACATACATCGATTTGTAATACATTGGTTTAGTGAGTTTTTCTTTTCTTTCGCCGAAGTTCGCGAGGGTGCACAACAAAAAATATTGTAGAACATTTACATTAGTATATACGGACATATATGGTCATAAAAGTGTGTGCTTGCAAAGAAATTAAAGAAATTAAAGCAAAGCGATCATTTAACTTTGTTAGAAGTTTATAATTTCTATTGCGGGCAAATTTAAACGAATCTTTCAAAGTTTTCTATTGTGGGAAAGTTTTTTATTGTGAGAATAACATACATCAAACAATCATAAATTCGCGTTTGTTGGACCATTTATCCTGACCATATCTGTCTGTGCTTTTTCATAAAAATCAGTAAATATTGGGGGTGAGAATTTAAAACATACATACGGAGATATTTGTTATTTCGAAATAGTTCGCGCTTTTCCGGTCGGGTTTTCGTAAATTGATCTCTGCCAATTACATTCTTTGGTATATCATTAATTTTCTCGTCTTATGTTTCACTCACATACGTACATACATATTAATTTATACACCGAACTTCAGTTCCAATCTCTCAAACGAAGATAATAGTATTTAATATTTCGCGTTTTCCCCCCTTAGTCAAAATATTAATATCTGCCGGCTATTTGCGATTTGACCGACATACGATCTCATCAAATTCGCGTTCTTCCTCCCATTTTCACGGTCTCTTCATATAAAAATCCAAGCATTGGTAAATTCGGTACAAACATACACATTGTCGTTTAGCTAACCTTGTTTTATTATTCTCATAACACGAAAGTTCAATTGTGAGCGCCCAGTTGTTGACTTTGCCTTTTTTCTACTTTGTCATACCGTACATATACATACAAGGCACATTTGTAGGAACATACAGCCCAGTAGGAAATTTTTACACTGACCCCGTAGGAAATTTTTCAAAAATTAACTTTCAATTAAATTTGAGAAATTCTTTCAAATTTATATTTAATTGGTGGCGCTTATCATTCCCTTTGACGGTTTTCAGTATTCGGGTCATATTTTATTCGATCGTTTTTTAATTTTCGGCACACAGAGCGTGGTCCTTTAAACAAGAGGTATGGCTTTGACTTATTTCACCAGGTGTTCAGACCAAGTTGTTGAATTCAACGCGCAATTCGACGACGCCTTTTTAAAACAAAATTCTAAAACGTCTCTAGAACTTTTAAAACAGGAAGTGATCGGTTCGTGGTCGAACACAAAGTTGGCGTATGAAAAATGTCTACAATCCTTGAAGAGTGACGAGGAAGTAGATTCGGTTAAAGCAAAGCAGTCAACCACTCTTAAGGACTACATATCCTGCCTTTCACGTATTAGCGAATACATTCAAAAGGCCGAAGCAAGCGTTGCTCCGGTCATAGCCCCTGCCCAAGTAGCCACCCAATCTAATAGTCTGCGTTTACCGCCATGTGATACGGAAATATTCCATGGTGATTATGTCTCTTGGCCATCCTTCCGCGATCTATTCGCTGCGATTTAAATTAAGAATTCGCGACTAGATGACGTCGAAAAACTGTATTTCTTGCTTCAGAAAACAAGTGGTGAAGCAAAGGACATCGTCGCGAAAGCCCCGCTAACCAATCAAGGCTTCCACAGGGCGTGGTCGAATCTCAAAGCGGCGTACGAAAACAAACGGGTGCTGGTCAGCAGCCATCTAAAGACACTTTTTTCCCTTCCAGTCATTCGGACTGAAAGTGCAAAAGCGTTAAAGGAACTTCAGCGGAGCATTAATGGATGCTTATCAGCCCTTGAAATGCACGAGGTCAAGGTGGAAAATTGGGATCCAATTCTAATCTTCCATTGTTCTAATCGCTTACCGGAAGCAACGCTCGGTTTGTGGGAACAATCCTTAGAAGACAAAGCGGCGCTACCCAGATGGAGTCAAATGGACGCATTCCTCACGCAACGGTACAGGACTTTGGAATCAATAGTGGATGTAAAATGTTCTACAACATCGTCGTCGCCTAACACCCTTCACAAATCATCGGCACATTCGACCAACAACGCGGGCCAAAAGAAAGTAGCTCTTGCCACCAAAGTTTCAAATTCAAACTGCGTTTTATGTTCGAAGCAACACCATCTTCTCCGATTATGCACCAAATTTCTCTCCCTTTCCGTAAACGATAGGTTTGCGGCAATAAAAAAGCACAACTGCTGTCTAAATTGCCTTACGACAGGCCATTCCATAAGGGACTGCAAAAGTCAATACTCCTGCACTACGTGCAAGAGTAGACACCACACTTTACTTCATAGAGTGTCTTCCAACGCGCAACCGTCTAAAGAAACCACGGCTGGAACCGCGGCGCAAGCATTCCACACAAATATACAGTCCACTTCTTAGAATACAAATTTGTCGTTATCTGAGAATAATCTGAAATCGTCAGGTTTATCCTCAGCTCTTCTTGGAACTGCCATGGTTCACATTTGCCATTCGAGCGCAACATACATAGCTCGCGCGTTAATAGATTCTGCTGCTGAAGCGTCGTTTATTTCTGACCGACTGCGAAAACTTCTTAAACTTCCTTTCTCGAAAACAAACGTGGTTATTTCCGGGCTAAACCAAAAGGTTTGCAACAATTCCGCGAAAAGTTGCTCGTTTATTTTGGGCTCACCCCGTGACCCAAACCTCTTCATAGAAGCCTCGGCATTCGTATTACCTCAAATTACAGGTAATTTGCCATCGGCTTCAATCGATGAAACACTTCTCGACCAACTGCCAAAAGTACCTTTAGCAGATCCAAAGTTTTTACAAAGCGGTCCCATAGATGTTCTGATCGGGGGAGATTTATACCCTAAAGTTATATTAGATGGCGTGAAACGTAGTATTCATAAAAATCTTTTATCTCAAGAGACCGTGTTCGGGTGGATTGTCACTGGGGCATCGGACACCGCACACGTCTCTTGCTTTGCTACAAAAGTCTCAATAGGAGAAGATATTAATTTAGATAGTCAGCTTCGTAAATTCTGGGAGTTAGAAGAAATACCCAAGAAGAATCATCAATCATCGGAAGACTTGTTTTGTGAAGAGCTGTACTCGAAGACGACTATACGAAACCCGGATGGTAGATATGTCGTTTCGTTTCCGTTTAAAAGTTTTTATCCCACAGATTTAAAATTAGGTGCATCTCGGCCAACCGCGTTGCAGCAATTTTATCGCAACGAAACAAGATTGTTAAAAAGCCCTTCGTTAAAAGAAGAATACGACAACGTCGTTAAGGAATACCTTGAATTAGGACACATGCAGCGAGTAGAAGCTCCAAATTTCGAACATTCACCTAGCCACTTTTACCTCCCACATCACGCGGTTCTGAAACCGGAAAGTACTTCGACGAAGTTGAGAGTAGTTTTTAACGCGTCATGCAACTCTTCGAATGGCGTCTCGTTAAATGATGTTCTCCATGTAGGCCCGGCTCTGCAATCAGATTTAAAACTCTTCTTATAATTCGGTGGCGGCTATACAAGTTCGTTCTGAGTAGCGACATACAGAAAATGTATCGTCAAATTGTGGTCAAACCTGAACACAGACCTTATCAGAGGATTATTTTTAGGGATGACCCGCAAGGTAGCATACAAGACTGTCAACTTAAAACAGTCACCTTCGGGATAAATTGCGCGCCATACTTGGCAATTAGAACACTTATTCAATTAGCTCAAGACTGTCAGGATTCACATCCATATGCAGCTCAAATGCTCCGGAACTCCATGTACGTAGATGACGTATTAGTTGGATTCCACAATATAGCCACAGCTTTACAAGCGCGAGATGAACTTATCGAGTCATTAAACAGCGCTGGCTTTTCCTTGAGGAAATGGTCCTCAAATTCGAAAGACATTCTGAGGAATCTTCCGCAAGAGCATCTCTTGGACAAAGACTTCTTGGAATTAGATGAAACAAGTACGACAAAAGCATTAGGAATTCGATGGAATGCTAAATCAGATCGGTTCTTCTTTAAAATTCACGTTCCCTCGTTGCAGGACACGTATACGAAACGCGAAGCACTGTCTCTTATAGCGAAGCTGTTTGACCCAGCAGGTTGGCTAGCACCAATCGTGGTGCTAGCAAAAATAATTATGCAGCAAATCTGGTCTGATGGTACTCCCTGGGATAAGCCCTTATCTCCTCAAACTCTTTCCAAATGGAAAGCATTTTTAGAAAATTACCAATTTGTAGAGGAAATCGAAATTCCGCGATGGGTATGTTATTCTGAGGAATTACCTTTCCAATTTCATGCCTTTTGCGATGCCTCGGATTGGAGTCACGTGGATTCCAAGGATAATCCCGCGGATCTTGGTAGCAGAGGAACTTACCCACAGGACTTATGCTCGAATAAGTTGTGGTGGCACGGCCCCTCGTGGTTAGCCAAATCCGTAGAACAGTGGCCTTCCTTGGATGTAGATATAAACGACATTACGCTCGAAGCGAAGGGATTAAAAGCACACACTTCACAAGTGTCGAGGCAGGAGGATCCCTTAGAAAGATTTTCGTCGCTTCCGCGTGCACTGCGAGTCTTATCATATGTGTTTAGGTTGTACAATCTTACTAACCGATACACCCGACGGTTTCATTCTTACCCCTCTCTAATTATTTCTGGAGAAGAAATTTCTAAAATTCGAGTTCGGCTCATAATACTCGCACAGATGAATCACTTTCCAGAGGAACACAAGAATCTTACCGCTAAAATTGCAATATCGTCAAAGAGTAAAATTCTCTCCTTAAACCCTTTCCTCGATATTGATGGTGTAATTCGAGCAAACGGCCGACTGACAAATTCGCAGATGTTGTCTGAAGACGAAAAGCGTCCGATTATTTTGCCCTATAGTTGTTATTTCGAAAAGTTGTTAGTAGAACTTACTCACAAGGGCTCTCTTCATGGCGGAAATCAATTGGTATTTCAGTTACTGCGCCAACAATATTGGATTCTGAAAGCCAAAAATCTCATAAAGACTGTTATTCATAATTGTAAACCATGTGTTATACACAGAAAACAAAATCAATGTCAAATTATGGCGGCTCTCCCGGAAGAACGGACGGTACTTTCCAGACCCTTTGAAAATACAGGTGTAGATTTCGCCGGTCAATTCGACATTAAAAGCTTTTCGGGAAGATCTTACAAGATTACTAAAGGTTACGCTTGTGTTTTTGTATGCTTCTCTACGAAAGCGATTCACTTAGAAGCTGCCAGCGATCTTTCAACAGAAACCTTTCTAGGCGCATTCTCAAGGTTCATTGCTAGAAGAAGCTGTCCAAAAAATATCTTTTCGGATAATGGAACTAACTTTGTAGGCGCATCCACCGTTCTTAAAAGGGACTTTAAAAAATTCATTACCACAACTTAAGAGTCTGTGTGCAACCTATATAGCCTTCAAGAAGTCTCCTGGTATTTTATCCCGGCAGGCGCTCCTCATATGGGTGGTCTCTGGGAAGCAGGGGTTAAAAGTTTAAAATTCCATCTTCGTCGTACCGCTGCTTCTCAGAAATTCAGCTTTGAAGAATTTCAAACCCTTCTTTGTCGCATCGAAGCCTCTCTAAATTCAAGACCGATATCACCTAATTCCAACGACCCTGCTGATTGTGCAGCTCTTACTCCGGGTCATTTTCTAACTGGGGGGCCAATACTCGCCCCACCGGAATCGAAACAAACCCAATATCATTAATCAACCGATGGCAAAAACTTAAGGCTCTTAGTCAACAACATTCGATTCGCTGGAAGGAGGAATACTTAAAGGAGCTTCACAAACGTCATAAATGGAAGTCCCCTCAAAGAGATATTGCCATCGATGACCTAGTTGTAGTTCGCCATGAAAATCTTCCACCTAGTGAATGGCGCTTGGGTAGGGTCACCAATATATATTATGGAACTGATAAAAGAGTTCGAGTGGCCGACATTAGCACCCAAAAGGGAATGATAACGCGCCCCATTATAAAGTTAGTTGTTTTACCAAACTAACCTTTAGCGTTTATCATCTCTTTTAATTCCTTAGCTTTACAATATGGATGCAGCACTCATTGAATGTTCACCAACCCCACCCCCCCAATGCAGCGGCAACAGTGGAAACATCGACAAGCATTGAACGAGCAACAACGGACACATCGGCCAACACTGAGCAGGCGGCAATGAACACGTCAACATCAGCGAAGAAATTGCCAGGCCTCAACAAACGAAGCAATACGCTCAAATGCAGAGTTGGTGATCGATCACACCCTCTTCGATTCTGTAAAATATTTATCGACGCAAGCTTTGAACGCCAACTACGTTTGGTATTGTTACACCGTTATTGCTCGCGATGCTTAGCGCATTCGCATATAACAAAAAACTGCAAAAGTACGGGAACATGCCATTTTTGTGGTGAGAAGCATCATTCGCTTCTACACTCCAGAACTCGTGTAACCTCTCGCCGTGAACTCCCCCCGATCCTCACACAGCTGTCCGGAACGATCACGGTTCTGCCAACAGTCGCCATTTATATACATATAGGGCAACGAAAGGTCCTGACCCGAGCTCTTCTCGGCTCTTGCTCACCCACGAGCAAGGTGTGCAATTCATTGGTGCGCCGTCTTCGTATACCGACGCTGCCGGTTGCACATATTGATATGTGCGAGCTCTATATCAGCTCATCAAACGACTCACATGTTCGATTCACGTTGCCAGCAAGATTCATGCCGGAGTTCGAGCTCAAGACCCCGACTCGCCATCTCAGCCAAGCCACATGTGATAAGTTTGTCAATATGACGTTGGCAGATCCCGGGTTTCACACATCTTCCGCAGTAGCCGTGATTCTAGGGGGGGATGTATATCACAAAATCATTAAAACCGAAATTGTAAAGTATCCAGGCTACCCGACAGCCCAAAATTCCGTGTTCGGATGAGTCCTTTCTGGCTCATGTGTCCTTTAAGGCACAACGACCCCTTAATGGGTACCGTTTCGCGTCTTCCGCGTTCGCGTGGGTCCTATCCGGCCCGGGTGTCCCTTCAGGCACAGCGACCCCCTAATGGGTACCGTTTCGTACACTTAAATTTCCTCATCGGTTTAAGTATTCAATTGAATTGAACTTAATATATGAATTATACTAGCTTGGTAATTAATCATATAAGTAAGTCGCCGTTACATTATAACCCCTAAAGGTAGTAATTATGAATTTATAAAATACGAATATGAATTAGATTTAACTATAATAAAGCACTGTACATATTAAAGAAAACTCAACAATTTATTACTTTACACGCATTTAATGAATTTTAGTTTTAGTTTGGAAATCTATATGGTGCTTGGCTTTTGAATTGTTTGTTGCAACCCCTACGTATTGCAAGGCCGGCGGCAATGTTGGAGCCAAACGCCTTCAATAGTTGGGAACCACTGGTGTTTCTTCTTTCGCAGCTGTTCGCCACAAAGCTGCACTGTGATTGGAAATCTACCGGTGGTTCTCTTTCGAAGTTAGGGTTCGTTAACGCTGCGCTCAACTGCAGAGATATAGTCTTCTACTTACGACAGCAGTTGAGACAGCGTTCCACAGCAGCATTTCAAAGCTAAGGTAACATATACACCTTTTCGGTAATATTTAACTTTATTAATTCTTTACATCTATTGAGATTTATATTTGTCATTTTAAATTCGATTTTTCACCCGCATATATCTTCATATATGCGGTTTCCTTTTCTTCAATAAACCTAACCATTTTTTATATCATATTTTACTAATTCCTTTGTTTCATTTCTTTGTTTCGCTCTTTTCATTTTCTTCGAGTTGCCGTGAGGTCGAACCGGCATATTATTTTGTTTGTGTACACAAACAAACGCAAAACAGTTGCTATTCAACTGAACATCTCGCCAAAGTTTCCGGACATTCGAAAGAGAAAACCCAAAGGCGTTTTTAAGATAATTTAAATGAGATGATTACGGATGATTCAGAGTCTGATTTTAAAAACAATACATTCCTGGTGATCGTTGATTCGGAAATCACTGGTATTACTGAACGTTTTGCAGCTATGAGAAATTTGAGCGAGACGTTTTCCTTTTTGTGACAATTTGAAAACATGGATGAAAATACAAGTCGGACATTTCTCAATGCTTAGAATGCTGTATACGATTTACCCCAACATTTGTGTTGCTTTACGTATCTTTTGCACTATACCTGTCACTGTAGCTAATGCAGAACATTCCTTCAGGATCCTTTTAAGAATCAAACACTTTCATAGATCGTGTTCATCTCAAGAGCGAGTTTCAGGACTTGCCACGCTTTGTGTTGAATCCGTTTTGGCAAGACAGTTAAATTTTGATATTATTATAAAAATTTTGCAGCGAAAAAAGCTAGTAAAGCCACTCTTTGATATCCGAACTTTCTATATTGAATAATTAAAATGTATAATCATCATTAAATTTATTAGAAAAGTTTTAAAATATTACCAAATAACTAGAAAAGATTATTTGAAACCATATGTGGCTGTTAAAAGAGAATTTTATTTATACGTTACAATAAAATAGTATAAATAGTAAATATTCTGTATTAATTTTATTGTCAGCTCTTAGTCCAAAAATCATTTAGTTGATGCGGCAAAACTTTTGTTGATGTAATCCATCAATAACACCGCATTACACACATTCTGTCCTATGTACCAAATATACTTTTTTGGAAAGGGGAGAAAAAATAAAAATACACGTGTATCGGCGATTTTCATGTACACGTCAGAATTTTTATACTCAGTTGAGCAAAGCTCACAGAGTATATTAAGTTTGATTGGATAACGGTTGGTTGTACATATACAAACGAATCGAGAAAGATATAGACTTCCATATATCAAAATAATCAGGATCGAAAAAAAATTTGATTGAGCCATGTCCGTATGTCCGTCCGTCCGTCCGTTAACACGATAACTTGAGTAAATTTTGAGGTATCTTGATGAAATTTGGTATGTAGGTTCCTGAGCACTCATCTCAGATCGCTGTTTAAAATGAACGATATCGGACTATAACCACGCCCACTTTTTCGATATCGAACATTTCAAAAAACAGAAAAAGTGCGATAATTCATTACAAAAGACAGATAAAGCGACGAAACTTGGTAGATGAGTTGAACTTATGACGCAGAATAGAAAATTAGTAAAATTTTGGACAATGGGCGTAGCACCGCCCACTTTTAAAGGAAGGTAATTTAAAATTTTGGAAGCTGTAATTTGGCAGTGGTTGAAGATATCATGATGAAATTTGGCAGGAACGTTACTCCTATTACTATATGTACGCTTAATAGAAATTAGCAAAATCGGAGAAGGACCACGCCCACTTTTAAAAAAAAAATTTTTTTAAAGTAAAATTTTAACAAAAAATTTAATAACTTTACAGTATATAAGTAAATTACGTCAGCATTCAACTCCAGTAATGAAGTGGTGCAACAAAATACAAAAATAAAAGAAAACTACAAAATGGGCGTGGCTCCGCCCTTTTTCATTTAATTTGTCTAGGATACTTTTAATGCCATAAGTCGAACAAAAATTAACCAATCCTTTTGAAATTTGGTAGGGGCATAGATTTTATGACGATAACTGTTTTCTGTGAAACAGGGCGGAATAGGTTGATGCCACGCCCAGTTTTTATACACAGTCATCCGTCTGTCCTTCCGCATGGCCGTTAGCACGATAACTTGAGCAAAAATCGACATATCTTTAATGAACTTAGTTCACGTGCTTACTTGAACTCACTTTATCTTGGTATGAAAAATGAACGAAATCCGACTATGACCACGCCCACTTTTTCGATATCGAAAATTACGAAAAATGAAAAAAATGCCATAATTCTATACCAAATACGAAAAAAGGGATGAAACATGGTAAGGTAATTGGATTGTTTTATTGACGCGAAATATAACTTTAGAAAAAACTTTATAAAATGACACCTACCATATTATGTAGAAGAAAATGAAAAAGTTCTGCAGGGCGTAATAAAAAACCCTTAAAATCTTGGCAGGTATTAGATATATAAATAAATTAGCGGTATCCAACAGATAATGTTCTGGGTCACCCTGGTTCACATTTTGGTCGATATCTGGAAAACGCCTTCACATATACAACTACCACCACTCCCTTGTAAAACTCTCATTAATGCCTTTAGTTTGATACCCATATCGTACAAACTCATTCTAGAGTCACCCTGGTCCACCTTTATGGCGATATCTCGAAAAGGCGTCCACCTATAGAACTAAGCCCTACGCCCTTATAAAATACTCAATAACACCTTTCATTTGATACCTATATCGTACAAACATATTCTAAAGTCACCCCTGGTCCACCTTTATGGCGATATCTCGAAAAGGCGAACACCTATAGAACAAAGGCCCACTCCCTTTTAAAAATACTTATTAACACCTTTCATTTGATACCCATATCGCACAAACAAAGTCTAGAGTCACCCCTGGTCCACCTTTATTGCGATACCTCGAAAAGGCGTCCACCTATAGAACTAAGGCCCACTCCCTTTTAAAATACTCATTAGCTCCTTTCGTTTGATACCCATCTTGCACAAACGAATTCTAGAGTCACCCCTGGCCCACCTTTATGGCGATATCTCGAAACGGCGTCCACCTATGGAACTAAGGATTACTCCCTTTTAATAAACTCATTAACACCTTTCTTTTGATACCCATATTGTACAAACAAATTCTAGGGTCACCCCTGGTCCACCTTTATGGCGATATCTCGAAAATGCGACCACCTATACAACAACCCTCACTCCCTTTTAAAACCCTCATTAATACCTTTAATTTGATACCCATATCGTACAAACACATTCTAGAGTCACCCCTGGTCCACCTTTGTGGCGATATTTCGAAACGGCGTCCACCTATAGAAATAAGGCCCACTCCCTTTTAAAATACTCATTAACACCTTTCGTTTGATGCCCATATTGTACAAACAAATTCTAGGGTCACCCCTGGTCCACCTTTATGGCCATATCTCGAAACGGCGTCCACCTATGGAACTAAGGATTACTCCCTTTTAAAATACTCATTAACACCTTTCTTTTGATACCCATATTGTACAAACAAATTCTAGGGTCACCCCTTGTCCACCTTTATGGCGATATCTCGAAACGGCGTCCACCTATGGAACTAAGGATTACTCCCTTTTAAAATACTCATTAACACCTTTCTTTTGATACCCATATTGTACAAACAAATTCTAGGATCACCCCTGGTCCACCTTTATGGCGATATCTCGAAACGGCGTCCACCTATGGAACTAAGGATTACTCCCTTTTAAAATACTCATTAACACCTTTCTTTTGATACCCATATTGTACAAACAAATTCTAGGATCACCCCTGGTCCACCTTTATGGCGATATCTCGAAACGGCGTTCACCTATGGAACTAAGGATTACTACCTTTTAAAATACTACCTTTCATTTGATACCCATATCGTACAAACGCATTCTAGAGTCACCCCTGGTCCACCTTTATGGCGATATCTCGAAAAGGCGACCACCTATACAACAACCACCACTCCCTTTTAAAACCCGCATTAATACCTTTAATTTGATACCCATATCGTACAAACACATTCTAGAGTCACCCCTGGTCCACTTTTATGGCGATATTTCGAAACGGCATCCACCTATAGAACTAAGGCCCACTCCCTTTTAAAATACTCATTAACACCTTTCATTTGATACCCATATCGTACAAACGCATTCTAGAGTCAACCCTGATCCACCTTTATGGCTATATCCCTAAATGGCGTCCACCTATAGAACTATAGCCCACTCCCTCATTAAATACTCTTTAATGCCTTTCATTTGATACGCATGTCATACAAACACATTCAAGGGTTTCCCTCGGTTCATTTTCCTACATGGTTATTTTCCCTTATGTTGTCACCATAGCTCTCAACTAAGTATGTAATGTTCGGTTACACCCGAACTTAACCTTCCTTACTTGTTTTTTATGTATAAAGTATAAAGCTCTTAGTGTCCCTCTGTCCGACTGTGTGAAAGACTTTGGATCGATTTTTAACCCTTTTTCCGTGATCCAATCGAGCTGAATTTTTGCAGGCAGACTCGTGGAAATGTCTGTACTACGTCAAATTTTTTATAAAATAGATTTTTATCAACGTACGTTGCGAGTGTTATTTTGAGTTTGATTAAAATGTCTAGTCCTATTTTGGGGATCGTTAATTTGTCTATTCCCAAAAGTATTATTTTGTCAGAAATTCTTGTTATATCGTGGCTGTGGTCTAAATCGTCTACTTTGATAGCATCCGTAGCTGTTATTTCGGTAATTTCGGAAACTACCGCGACATTGACTCTGTTGGCGTGTATGCAGCACTGAATTTGGGTTACCCGTGACCAAAGTGCAACTGTTGGTGAAATTTGATATTGCCTCGTTCTGTTATGTATATCTATTACTTGCTGCTTCAGTTTTCAAGTGATCATAGGGAGCTCGGAGCGTGCATGCTTGCGTTAACCGGGCTTAGTCACTCGGAAGGTCGGGGTTCCTGCTGCGATCTACCCTAGTATGAGCATCTATATATAACCACAATATTTCATGCACTACGCGGAACCAAACTGCCTAAAGATAAAGAGTCAAAATAAAAAGCAAAAAGCACACAGCCTGTTTTCGTTATCTCCAGACGGACTTTATTAACTAGCATAGTAGAAACGGACGGACTACTTACAGCGGAGAAAAGAAAAACCTAAAGGTGAAGGTCATAACACACAACAAAAGAAGAACTATGCCGAAGGAAAGGTGTGCATCAACAAAAAAAATGTATACATCAGCATATGGAGGAGATAGGTGTCATTACTTCTCTGTATGTATTCTCAATCCCTACCCTACCTTGTATTGAGAGTTACTGGCCACTCTCCCAATAAAAATAATAAACTAATGACTACATTATAGGCTCAACAACCTTATGTATGTAAACTATTATGCCATTCATATTTCTCAACAGGCATTTCTATAAATGTTTTTTTCAGGTAGCTTACAGTAAATCTACTTTGTGAAACAACATATAAGTGCTTTCAGTATTAAATAAATTATTTAACTTCCGTCAGAAAAACGTTTATAAGCGTTGGTGGCAAACAAATTAAAAACATTTGGTAAATGTTTACAACAAAAAAAAAACTCAAGAAAACAATTTGTCAGTGTGTTTTACTTAAGTCTTAGACAGAGAATAGCTGTATTAAAACATCTCCTGGCATTATCTAAGAACTCATTAGCATTGCAGCTATACTCCTTATAATGAATGTATGACATCAGAAATTTATGTGTGTATATACATACATATATTGTTTTATGTACCTACGTATTATTGAAATTATTAATCTAAATGAAAATTATCAAGTAAAAAAAAAAGCATAAATAAACAATTTGGGAAAAAAAATCCTTTCCTTAAAATGATTTATAAGTTAACATTAATAAGCGTTTCAGTAATGAGCCGTTTCGAATAATTCACGCTAATTCAAAAAAAAAAAAAAATCAACGGTTTTTAAGCCAAGTGTTTTTCTCTGAAAAACGTTTTAAAAATTTACATCACGTTTACTTTGTTTGTTGGGATATCTATATACCCGAAAAATGTATGCACTGTTAAATTGCGATATGAGTAATTCTTTTCTCATTATTTAGATAAATAAATACGGCGAACATTTCCACACCTGTAATGAATTACCATTACCATCTTTATCGAGAATTCATTCATACTATTCGTATATACATATATATTTATATACATATGTTCGTTTCCGGGTTAAGGAAAAAACTAACCTGGATAACACCAAAGCGAAGTGTGGAAATGTAATCTATGTCAACATGAATGATGTTCATTCAATCTTCGAATAATGTTCATTCAAACTTTGAATGATTTAAGAAAGAAAAAAATACGGTAGTTAGCGCAAAGAGCATACATAACAAGTATAACCGAACATTACATACTCAGCTGAGAGCTTTGGAGACAAAATAAGGGAAAATCACCATGTAGGAAAATGAACCTAGGGTAACCCTTGAATGTGTTTGTATGACATGGGTATCAAATGGACGGTATCAAAGAGTATTTTAAAAGGGAGTGGGCCATAGTTCTATAGGTGGACGCCTTTGTTGTACGATATGGGAATCCAATGAAAGGTGTTAATGAGTATTTTAAAAGGGAGTGGGCCTTAGTTTTATAGGAGGACGCCTTTTCGAGATAACGCCATAAAGGTGGACCAGGGGTGTGACTCTAGAATTTGTTTGTACGATATGTGTATCAAATGAAAGGTGTTAATTAGTATTTTAAAAGGGAGTGGGCCTTAGTTCTATAGGTGGACGTCTTTTCGAGATATCGCCAGAAAGGTGGACCAGGGGTGACTCTATAATGTGTTTGTACGATATGGGGATCCAATGAAAGGTGTTAATGAGTATTTTAGAAGGGAGTAAGGCCTTAGTTCTATAGGTGGACGCCTTTTCGAGATAACGCCATAAAGGTGGACCAGGGGTGTGACTCTAGAATTTGTTTGTACGATATGTGTATCAAATGAAAGGTGTTAATTAGTATTTTAAAAGGGAGTGGGCCTTAGTTCTATAGGTGGACGTCTTTTCGAGATATCACCAGAAAGGTGGACCAGGGGTGACTCTAGAATGTGTTTGTACGATATGGGGATCCAATGAAAGGTGTCAACGAGTATTTTAAAAGGGAGTGGGCCTTAGTTCTATAGGTGGACGCCTTTTCGAGATATTGCCCTAAAGGTGGACCAGGGGTGACTCTAGAATATGTTTGTACGATATAGGAATCCAATGAAAGGTGTTAATGAGTATTTTAAAAGGGAGTGGGCCTTAGTTTTATAGATGGACGCCTTTTCGAGATATCGCCATAAAGGTGGATCGGGGGTGACTCTAGAATTTTTTTGTACGATATGGGTATCAAATGAAAGGTGTTAATTAGTATTTTAAAAGGGAGTGGGCCTTAGTTCTATAGGTGGAAGCCTTTTCCAGATATAGCCATAAAGGAGGACCAGTGGTGACTATAGATTGTGTTTGTATGATATGGGAATCCAATGAAAGGTGTTAATGAGTATTTTAAAAGGGAGTGGGCCTTAGTTCTATAGGTGGACGCCTTTTCGAGATATTGCCCTAAAGGTGGACCAGGGGTGACTCTAGAATGTGTTTGTACGATATAGGAATCCAATGAAAGGTGTTAATGAGTATTTTAAAAGGGAGTGGGCCTTAGTTCTATTGGTGGATGCCATTTCGGGATGTCTCCATAAAGGTGGACCAGGGGTGACTCCAGAATGGGTTTGTAGGATATGGGTATCAAATGAAAGGTGTTAATGAGTATTTTAAAAGGGAGTGGGCCTTAGTTCTATATGTGGACGCCTTTTCGAGATATCGCCATAAAGGTGGACCAGGGGTGACTCTAGAATGTGTCTGTACGATATGGGTATCAAATGAAAGGTGTTAATGAGTATTTTAAAAGGGAGTGGGCCTTAGTTCTATAGGTGGACGCCTTTTCGAGATATCGCCATAAAGGTGGACCAGGGGTGTGACTCTAGAATTTGTTTGTACGATATGTGTATCAAATGAAACGTGTTAATTAGTATTTTAAAAGGGAGTGGGCTTTAGTTCTATAGGTGGACGTCTTTTCGAGATATCGCCATAAAGGTGGACCAGGGGTGACTCTAGAATGTGTTTGTACGTTATGGGAATCCAATTAAAGGTGTTAATGAGTATTTTAAAAGGGAGTGTGCCTTTGTTCTATAGATGGACGCCTTTTCGGAATATCGCCATAAAGGTAAACCAGGGGTGACTGTAGAATTTGTTTGTACGTTATGGGTATCAAATGAAAAGTGTTAATAAGTATTTTAAAATTGAGTGGGCCTTAGTTCTAAAGGTGGATGCCTTTTCGAGATATCGCCATCAAGCTGGACCAGGGGTGACTCTAGAATTTGTTTGTACGATATGGGTATCAAATGAAAGGTGTTAATGAGTATTTTAAAAGGAGTGGGCCTTAGTTCTATAGATGGACACCTTTCCGAGATATCGCCATAAAGGTGGACAAGGGGTGAGTCTAGAATTTGTTTGTACGATATGGGTATCAAATGAAAGGTGTTAATGAGTATTTTAAAAGGGAGTGGGCCTTAGTTCTATAGGTGGCCGCCTTTTCGAAATATCAACCTAAAAGTAGACCAGGGGTAACTCTAGAATGCGTTTGCATGATATGGGTATCAAATGAAAGGTTTTAATGATTATTTAAAAGGGAGTGGGCCTTAGTTCTATAGGTGGACGCCTTTTCGAGATATCGCCATACAGGTGGACCAGGGGTGATTCTGTAACGTGTTTGTACGATATGGGTATCAAATTAAAGATACTAATGAGGGTTTTAAAAGGGAGTGGTAGTTGTATATGTGAAGGCGTTTTCGGATTCCGACCAAAATGTGGACCAGGGTGAACATCATCTGTCGGGTGCCGCTAATTTATTTATATATGTAATACCACGATACTGTTCCTGTTAAGATTCCAAGGGCTTTTGATTTCGCTCTGCAGAACTTTTTCATTTTCTTCTACTTAATATGGTAGGTGTGACACCCATTTACAAAGTTTTTTTCAAAGTTATGTTTTGCGTCAATAAACCAATCCAATTACCATGTTTCATCCCTTTTTTCATATTCGGTATAGAATTATGGCATTTTTTTAATTTTTCGTAATTTTTTTTCGTAAAGTGGGCGTGGTCATAGTCGGATTTCGGCCATTTTTTATGCCAAGATAAGGTGTGTTCAGATAAGTACGTGAACTAAGTTTAGTAAATATATATCGATTTTTGCTAAGGTTATCGTGTTAACGGCCGAGCGGAAGGACAGGCGGTCGACTGTGTATAAAAACTGGGCGTGGTATTAAGCGACTTCGCCTATTTTCACAGAAAACAGTTATCGTCGTAGAATCTATGACCCTACCAAATTTCACAAGGATTGGTAAATTTTTGTTCGGATTATGGCATTAACAGTATTCTAGACAAATTAAATTAAAAAGGGCGGAGCCAAGCCCATTTTGAAATTTTCTTTTATTTTTGTATTTTGTTGCACCATATCATTACTAGAGTTGAATGCTGACATAATTTACTTATATACTGTAAAGATATACAATTTTTTGTTAAAATTTGACTTTAAAAAATTTTTTTTTAAAAGTGGGCGTGTTCGTAATCCGATTTCGCAAATTTTTATTTAGCACATATATAGTAATAGGAGTTACGTTCCTGCCAGATTTCATCATGATATCTTCAACGATTGCCAAATTACAGCTTGCAAAACTTTGAAATTACCTTCTTTTAAAAGTGGGCGGTGCCACACCCATGGTCCAAAATTTTACTAATTTTCCATTCCGCGTCATAAAGTCAACCCACCTACCAAGTTTCATTGCTTTAGCCGTCTTTGATAATGAATTATCGCACTTTTTTGTTTTTCGAAATTTTCGATATCGAAAAGGTGGGCGTGGTTATGATCCGATTTTGTTCATTTTATATAGCGATCTGAGATGAGTGCTCAGGAACCTATATACCAAATTTCATCAAGATACCTTAAAATTTATTCAAGTTATCGTGTTAACGGGCAGACGGACGGACGGACGGACATGCTAAGTGAATTTCTTTTTTCGTCCAGATCATTTTCATATATAGAAGTCTATATCTATCTCGATTAGTTTATGCCGTTTCGGATTACCGTTATAAGAACAAAATTAATATACTTTGTGAGCTCTGCTCAGCTGAGTATAAAAAGAGACGTCAATTCGTATGTTTGATATCAAACACTCGCTACAAGAGATTGTGGTTTCTGACAGTTGCTTTTAATTTTCGCCGCATATCAAAACACTAGAGCACTGTTGCCAGAACTTCTTTGCAGAAAATAGGCTATATGGACAAAAATTAAAGGCTAAAAGAAGCTAATAAAACTTTTTAAAGCTAAGATATAAGCTAAAAGTTAAAGGCAACTTTTCAAGAGTCTTACTAATTTTTTTGCGATTAGTCTAGGATGAATGTTTTAAAGATTAATTGAGGTTGGTGTATTCAACGATTGCATACGCACAAACAAAAGGAAGCAGTCAAACTACCTAGCATTTTTCTTTTGAATGTAGTGTATGAATGCAGTGGAAATATTTGTCGATTAGTGACAAGCAAAATAGTAAATGAAACGGTTACTCAAAATGCAAAAAATCAAATTTTGGGTTTATTTTATATTGTTTCTCCTATATTTCTATCCATTAAACCTACATTTGTGCATCGTTGCAAGCACAAAAATTTACTGATTTCAATGACGTAAAAATACATGGAAGAATAAACAGATGCAAAGGTATATGACAGTAGATGTTTCCGCTTATTAAAAGGGGTTTTTGGACCCCAACTCCGAATTTTGAGGGCGTATATGATCCAAGTATGCAGATTTCATATACTAGAGTAAACCTAAAACTTGATGTATATCTTGAAAAGAATATATTTTCAATGTCATGTAGTGTTGTTCATTGAGTTAACATTGTCGCGTTCGTTAATCTACGAGCATCAGCCTCTCGTCTAAGGAATGTAAAATTTCGCCTAAGCTTCGCGAAGATTCTCATAAAGTGCATGAAAATATAGCGTCAGGCACCCAGACTTGCACATATGCATAAATAAGTCTCAAAATATTTCAATATCACAGTGCTATTCATCATCTGATGTATGAGAATTAATGAGATAATTTCCTGTAACAAAGTCTTGGCAGCATACAAATCGTGGCATAACAAAATCGGGGCAATATTTCGTACAGAATAAGAAAAGGGGTACAAACTCAGCCATTTTGCAGAGTGACAGATTACCTAGTTCAAGTCGATTCGCCTGAATGCACTAAATGTAAAATTTTGTTTTCAATTAATTTTTTCGCTGGCCATCTTATTGGCACCACCAATGGCAAGCTTTATAAAATTACAAAAAAGAGGCAAACGTGATTTTGAAATACATTTTTAATTCAGTGTTGTATCACTTTTATTAGACTCAATTAGTGACTAAAATCTATAACGAAATTTGTTTGTTAATCGATTGAAATATCTAACCACCAAAACTACACACACAATTTTTTTTTTTGGAAAAGCTGACATAACTCCTTTATGTGCCGGAATTGCCTTTATTCTGCTACAGTTAAATGATTGACAGTAGTGAAAAAGACAAAAATATCAAAATCGTGGGTACTTGCTTAAAAAGCACCAAAATTCACAAAAAGGTACCAGCGCACCAAACAGAGTCCGAAGTGGCAACCGTGGTTTTCGCCGTGTTTTTGCGAACAGTCATAAAAAGAAATGTCAGTAACCCCAATCTAATGCCCCTATTGCCGTTTACAACTCAACTCTGTTTCAATTAAAATTTTGCAATTTGGTATTACAGATTACAACTCAACCTGTCAAAAAAATGTCGGTTGAGTTGTCTAGTCTTACAACATTTTGTGGCATTACCGTTTACAACATTGTGTTGATGTAGTTGTCAAAGACATCAAAATCTGACAACTGATTACTAGCAGTTGTCTCATACAATTTTTCAGTTGCTTGGAAAAAAGGTAACGTTTTACAAGACGGTTTACCACCTAATTTTTAACAAACATTTTCAAAGTTGGTATAAAAGACACGTTTCGACCTCCGTTTTTAGAATCTGAAAGCAAAAGTTAATTCAATTAAATCAATTCTCTCATATCATTTCGTTTCAAATTTTCATGTGGTTGTTGTATTTTGCCAGACTTTTTGTACACACCAAAGCAGAAATGTGTTGGACCTAGCCAGGGTTATTTTTACAAATCGCGGTCGGAGGTCGCCAACGCAGAAAGATGTTCTGTGCAAAAAAACTGTGGATCTGGCCTCATATTTCGTACCCTCTTGGGCCAATTTACGAGATTTTGTAAATATCTTTCGATAGAAATAAAATGTTTAATTTCCGCTTTCGGATTCTTAAAACGGATGTCGAAACGTGGCTTTTGATACCACCTTCGATACTTATTGAAAAAATTAGTTGAGGCACGTTGCCGAAAAAAAAAAAATGGAAAGCGAGTAATTAAGCCTTTTTTAAATTCATTTAAACAATCTTTGTAATCCGCAATTTTGTACACATTTATAGAAAAAACAAGGTTTCAACCAAAGATTACATTGAACATCTTTTTGAGCGACATCCCGAAGTTGGACGAGGCAAGGCGCAGTTCGGATATAGCCAAAATAGGTGAAATTATGTGAACGTGAGTCCCATCGTTACTACCCATTACACCTAAGAATCCTGTTTTAGAGTAAAATTCGGTTTTTGTAGCGCTTTGTTCTGGAGTCATATGGGTCTTAATCTACTTCTCACAAATATGCTCCGCAATATCTAAAACCTCTTTATTAACTGTAGATATGGTCCAGTCCAATACTAAAATCATTTCCACAGCATTTTTGAAGCTGCCGTCAGCAAGGAGTGTAGTTTTAAAGTGGGAGTACAGCCGTCCCTCGAGCAATATTCTTCCTTACTTAACCGAAAATAACTTACAAATCTGCAAAATAACTTTATTAGAAGCTCATCATTTGTCAAACGTTTTCTTACTTGGTGCTTGGTAGTTCCAAGGTATTGGAGTGATCATGCGAATTATTTCCGTTTTCGCGACATGTCAGTTTGGTCACCAAAATTTTCGTCGTTATAAAATAAATTTAATATTTAATTGATATCCATTTTGCTATTAATAAAAAAATCACTTTTGCAAATGCTTGAATTTCCGCCAGAAATTGATCAGCTGTTGATTTATCTGTCCAATCATCACTTTTTTAGGGTGGCAACATCAATTCAACTTCAACTGAAATAAGTTGTAATTCGTAATACCAAACAAGAGTTGAGTTGTCTTAAAGTTGAGTTGTTTTAATTACAACCGAACTAAGTTGAGTTGTAAACGGTAATAGTGACATAAATCAGCGAGTAGTTTGGGTTAGAAGCAAACATGTTAAGTGAGGTCTCTTGTTAATTTATCCTCTTTGGTTAGCGTACAACTAGTATTTTGTTTATGAAAAAATATGCAATTGTAAATATATCTATATATATGTAAAAATACATTAGGTTGAGACTTATATTATGGAGGGTGCTCCAACGTTGTTTGCGCAAACAGGCTGCAGGGCTCCATTGTGGAAATGCTGTTACGTTGTTTGATTGCCTAATAAGTATTTATGTACAAACGTAAACTTCTCTTTCGAAGATCTAAATTTAAAGTTTTTCTTCTCTTAGACTTTTACTTATTTACATTATTGCGAACTGTACAAATCAGCTATTTGTAAACCATTTTAAAATTAACTCGAATTAAGAAAGAACAACACGCCGTTGAGCAAGTAGTCCTAAGTAATCTTTATTTGATAGTATTTTCAGGCTGATCAGAATCCAAAATGCGCACTCATTTCGTTCCTTAAAAAAAACTGCTTTTGTTCACTTTTATTGATTGTGCATTTGTTGATTTTGTAATTGCGTATATAGGCCGTGAAAATAAAACCAACCTTGAGATGGTAATAAAATTAAAATGAAATAGTCGTGGATTACGTTGAACTCAGTTGCGTTTTGGTAGTATCGCTGTGCGACGACGTTTTTTCACCACCTTGTGCTTCTTTCTGTAGCTCTTGAATTCTTTTCTGAATTTCAGGTGAGGATTTATAGGGCGGGATGGGCGGTTTCAGCATTATTCAACTTGGCTATTCTTTCTCATAGTCAGTAGCGAGGTAGCTTCTTACAAATTTATTTTTGGACAGCACGTTGATTCCTTATGCCACTTTCAGCAACAAATACGCATTTGCTCTAAAACCTCCAAGCACTTACTTTCTTGATAGTTATTTTCACTTAAGCAGGCTTGTATTTTACATGCGTTTGGCTTGCAAGGATCCATGCCTTTATTTGACATCAATGAAAAGTATAAATTCCTAATTAAAATGCATTTATTTCACAAAATATATACGCTCACAGGCTCCTGTGACTTTTCTTATTTTGAACGTATTAAACTTTTTCTGTAATTCACGATGATTACATGCAGGAAACCCGATTTAAAGAAATAAACTATTTAGGTGGAGAAACTTATTTGCTGCTCCTGATGTGTTTCCTTCACGGTATGCTGACAAAATGGCGAACTTTTTTCGCGTCACACCCCCATTCTCTCCTTCTCAGCTGTTTTGACATGTAGTGACAGTGTTAGGTAACGAAAAAAAAAGGTATGTTCAATTCAAAGAGTTGATGGGTTTGATACCTTATTACTTAGATCACTTCCGATGGGTTGATATGATAGGTGATCATATCCTGAAGCAAACCCATGCACAGTGGTCGGTCTTATATGGAGTTGATGGCCAAAAATACTTCAGTAGAGATGTCAACGTGAAACTTTGGGCACGGCTTTACAAATATGTCAGAATTATTTTTCCATAAAATTGGTGCGGGTGATACCTTCATACCGACCCGCAACCACCCACTTTCACCTCATGCATACAAAAAGTAAGTAGATGTGGGGGGAAAAGTGGAAGATGTGTCTATCGCAAATACAATGTTTAACAGGATTAAATACAGAAATTAAAATTATTAAAAGGTCATGCATACATAAAAATAACAAAACAATAAACACACACAAAATTTTACATTTGCATATCGCCAACTGGATAAAATAATGTCGTATCTTACATGTCACTGCATATAACATACGACAATAATTTATCAAGGAGCCGCTATCAGAAAACTGTCGCAAAAAATAGTTAGTGGCAGAAAGTGGCAGCTGATATTAACACTTTTGTTTATAACAATAACACAGCACTATGCATATTTATAAAGAGGGCGCGGAGTTAAATTAAAATATGTATTTTATTCACACATTTCTAACTTATATAAACAAAGTAACTCCAAATTCAAAAAATCAAATTTATGACATTAAATTTAATTAAACTAAACTGGAATAAAAGGTGCGCGGCGGCGGGCGGGCGATACAATAAAAACTGCGTTGGGACGAGCGAGCACGATCAATGCGAGTGGGCGGTTTGATAGTTTTAGATAAACTGATTTTGTGCTGTGCGACACTGCCAGGCAGTTGATACAGTACCGGCGGTTCCTCGCGCACTCGTAGCGCTCCTCAGGCTTCATCGCGAGGAACGCCCGGCACTGCCTTAGCACGTGTCGCTGCCCACATAGACGGCATTTATGCATTTCGGTAGATCTGCGGGTCCTGTAAAGACAAGAAAGAAAAATACGTATTTCTCAAAAAATGGGTTAGAAAAATACGTTGGGGAGGGTAGCTTATATGTAGATTGCTAGGGGCATGAAGCAGAGGGTACCAGAGGTAGGGTTAGCACTACTAGGCAGTTGGTAGCACGCACAGTTTGGCAATATTACGGGTTATTAGTCCATTTTGGGTTTTGAGTTCCACAACTCGAACATGGTTATCCGATCCAGGGTGTAAAGTGATTACCCGTCCCAAACGCCATTCGTTCGGGGGTAGTAAATCATCATTTTCCACGACTAAATCTCCAACTTGAATATTGCGTTGAGGGCATTTCCATTTGTACCGCTTATGCAGCTCCTTGAGATACTCGCTCTTCCATCGTGTGAAGAATTGGTGGTGAAGCACTTTCAGTTTCTGCCATTTGTTGACCAAGGTGAGATGCTCTGCAGTTGGCTCCGGTAACGACAAGAGCGGCGCGCCGCGTAGGAAATGCCCTGGGGTTAGGGCTAGGGGATCCATTGGATCTTCGGACATAGGCGAGAGCGGTCGGGAGTTGAGGACCGCCTCTATGCGCACTAAGAGGGTAGTAAGCTCTTCGAAGGAGAACTTCTGGTTTCATGCTACTTTCGTAAAGTGTATCTTGAAACTTTTCACGGGCGCTTCCCATAGACTACCCATGTGGGGAGCGTAAGGTGGGATGAATTTCCATAAGAATCCGTGAGTTGCATACTTTTCCGCGACGTCTGTAGCGACTTCCTTGAGGAATTTGGTGAATTCTCTTTGTAATCCGCGTTGTGCGCCGACGAACGTCTTTCCGTTGTCAGAATATATCTGGTGGGGTAGGCCACGGCGGCCAATGAATCGGGCAAATACTGCGTTGAAGGCGTTCGTGGTGAGATCAGAGCACACTTCTATATGAACAGCCTTTGTGGAAAAACAGACGAACACACAAACGTAAGCTTTCACATACGAAGCTCGGCGAAGGGAAGAAGTTTTTGCCAAAAATGGTCCGGCAAAGTCGATTCCTGTTGTACGAAAGGGTAGGGAATATATTGACCTCTCGGGTGGCAAAGCTGCCATTATCTGGGTTTTCATCTGCTGTTTGTAGATAGTGCAGGTTTTGCAGTGGAAGACGAGCTTTTTGACCTTTTTCTTCAAACGTGGAATGTAGTACTGTTGCTGTAACATTCGGATCATCAGCTCTTTGTCGGCGTGCAGCAGGTTCGAATGGAGTAAGTCCAACATAAGAGAACAAAATCGAGAGTTTTCCGGTATAATAATTGGGTGCCGCTCATTAAAGCTATAGGTGGCATATGCTAATCTTCCAGAAACTCGCATGATTCCTGAGTCATCTAGCATGGGGTTTAATGTCAGAAGGGTGTTCTGTTTGGGTAAGGATCCTGACGTTTGAAGCAGCTCTATCGTGTCTCCGTAATGATTCCGTTGAGTTTGAATGATGATTTTGATTTCGGCATCATTCACTTCGGCGTGGGTGAGGTTGAGCGTGGCTGGAACTTTCAGTTTCCTTGCTTTCTTGATAAACCGCAACATATAGGCCACGACTCTAAGCGCTCGAGAAAACGACGAAAACCGGTCGAGTATGTCTATATTTTCTTCCTGAAGGATGTGGAATACTTCCACATGTAGTTGTTCGGGTGGAGTTGGGTGGTGAGATGTATCCTTTGGCCACGAAGTTGATGGATTGATTAGCCAATTAGGTCCTTCCCACCATAGTGGACATTGGACTAAATCTTGAGGCTTGCAACCTCGAGTGCCCAAATCCGCTGGGTTATCCCTACTGTAAACGTGCCTCCAAGTGGCGTTGTCGACGTTCTTAAGAATTTCGGATGTCCTGTTGGCGACATACGTTTTCCAGGTATGGGGTGGTTTTTCCAACCATGCCAGTACGATGGCAGAATCGCAACAGAGAATGAGTTCGTGTTGGGATAGGTTCACCTCACTTCGGAGCTGTTTCACTAATTTGGAGAGTAAGACTGCTCCACAGAGTTCTAACCGTGGAAGACTCACGGTTTGAAGGGGTACTACTTTGCTTTTAGCAGCTAGCAAATGGGATGAAAAACTAGTTTCATGGGTTTGTACACGTAAATATACACAGGCACAAAATGCTTTTTCGGAAGCATCTGAAAATCCATGCAGCTGGATGAGTTTATCGGGGGAGTACTGTACCCACATAGGGATTTTAATTTATCTGATGTGGGGCAAATTTTCGTATATTGAGATCCATTTTTGGAGAGCTCCGGGCTTCACGTCTTCGTCCCAATCCGTTCCTTCCATCCAGAGTTGTTGCAGCAACATTTTTGCAAGAATCATTATTGGCGAAAGCCATCCTGAGGGCTCAAACAGTTTTGCAACTGCTGATAAAATCTGCCTTTTTGTAGTCGTGTTTTCTGCTGACGGTGGATCATACGTGTAGGTGAAGGTGTTGGTTAGCGCGTTCCACTGAACTCCAAGGGTTTTTGTGGAACCCGAATCATGGAATTTAAGGAATTCGACGTCTAGCAAATCAGGGTCGGGAACGGGTTTTAAAATTTCAGGGTGATTTGCCGACATTTTCCTCAAAGGGAACCTGCCGATTTTAGGGCTTCGATAACTTGGGTCATGGAGTTCAAAGTGGACTGTATATCATGACCGCCTGACAAAATATCGTCAACATATGTTTCGTTTAATAAAATGTTTTAGCGAGCGGATATTCGTCTTGACAGTCGTGGGCGAGTTGGTGTAAGGTTCGAATCGCCAAATATGGCGCGCAATTTACACCAAAGGTAACTGTTTTTAGTCGAAAATCTTGTATCGGCAGAGTTGGGTGTTTCCGAAAAACGATTCGATGAAAATCTTTATCTTCTTCATGGATGAGTATTTGGCGATACATTTTCTCAATATCGCCGTTGAAAACAAACTTATAAAGTCGACATTTAAGTATGACGAGCATTAAGTCATTTTGTAGAATGGGGCCTGTATGAAGCACGTCGTTCAACGAGTTGCCAGAATGCGACATTTTTGATGCGTTGAAGACGACTCGCACTTTTGTGGTTTTGCTGTCGGGTTTTATGACAGCATGATGGGGTAGATAAAACGATAGATATTTACCATCTCTAATTATCTCTTGTTGGGAGTCGGGTTCCATGTGATCCATGGATAAATATTCATTAAGGACTTCAAAATACTTGTCTCTTAATTCGGGTTTTCTTTCGAGCGTGCGTTCAATGCTGATGTACTTCTGCTGTGCTGCCGGTCGTGAATTACCGAGTGCCAGGTTTGCTGGAAATTCCAATCTGAATGGTAGTTTGACTCTGTAGCGTCCATCTTCCTCACGAATTGTAGTTGTCCGGTAGAGTGCTTCGCAGTATTTATCATCTGCTGATCGTTGTTGGGTTTGGTGAACTTCTTTCTGTTCCCAAAATTGTCCCAAAAGTTGATTGATGGGGTCATCGGTGCATTCCGTGACATGAGTGCTGAAGGTTGATACCTTTTCAGCTACAGGGCCGCTTAATATCCATCCGAATATTGTGTTTTGGGCAAGTAATGTTCCACTCACATTTAGTAGGAGCCCTTCGGTGAGGATTTGCGGTGTGATATCGCTACCGATTACCACATCGATTTTCGATGGTATCGAATACTGTGGATCGGCTAACGGTAAATGGGACAATTCTTCGAGATCGATGCTTGAAACTCTGACTTTGGGCAAGAACTTCGTTAGTTTCGGCAAAATTATTGCTTGTGCGTCTATCATTTGGGTTAAGTCTGCCGAACAGGATGTTATTTGGCAGACTTTATTAGCATTCTTCACAACCGTTCCACCCATTCCATGGGTAGACCAAGAAGCTTTTGTATATGGGATGATACAAAAGTTTTTTGTGAATCTTGGTCAATTAGGGAAGGAATTTTATGAAATTCGCCAGCATAGTATATTGATAATACTGCTGTTGGTAGTAGGGTGATTCAGTGATTACTCGAGAAGACTGTAGAAACCGCGTTTTTTGTCTTGAGACTGTTGGGAGGAGGTGGCTCTTGCGGCGGCTTTCGATGTTGAGGCTCGCTCGTCGTCCGTTCTCCTAGGGGTGCCGGCTTGGGCATTTTGAGCTCTGGGGTTTGGTTGTGATTCTTGGGGTTTGGGCTGCAAATGCAGTAGTGAATGATGACGTTTTTGGCAATAAACGCACGTGAAACTACTTTTACATTCGTTCTTGGGGTGTGACGTAGACAAACAGTTTTCCTAATAACTATTTTCTCTCACAAATTTGATTCGGTCTGATACCGATAAATTTCTAAACCTAACGCAAGATTTGACTGCGTGGTATTGGTTGCACAATCTACACGAAGCCGTTTTATTGAACTCGGTGTGATATGCATGGGTTTTATTATTATTGGGTGGGGTCGAGTTTTGATTCACCATTCGTGGTGTAAAACTCGAAAATTGGGGCTTCGCCTTGCCTGGTCTGTAGGTACTTAGTCTTTCTACTACCTCGTATCTGCTGGTGAGGAATTTATTCATGTCCTCGCAAAGGGGCAGCTCCTTCCGGGAGCTGCAGGATTGTTCCCATAGTGAAAGGCTTTCACTTGGCAGCTTTGATGAGCACAGATAAACGACGATCGGGTCCCAGTCCGTTGTCGGGATTCCTTGGGTGTTTAAAGTTGACATGCAATTGTTGATTGTTGTCTGCATCTTCTGGATTTGTTCTCCGTTTTCTGTGAATATTGTGGGCAGGTTGAACAGCGTCTTTAGTTGATTGTCGACGAGTATCCTTTTATTTTCGTACCTCGATCTAAGTGCTTCCCAGGCAAGCTCGAAATTATCATCGCTCAGTGGGTATTGTTTTACAATAAGTCCTGCTTGCCCTTTAGTTTTCAGGCGTAGGTGTTATACTTTTTGAGCGGGTGATAATCTAGGGGGGTTTTTATAGACTCCGTGAACATATCTCTAAAGGATGGCCAGTCTTCGTATCCACCATGAAATACTTCGGTGTCGCATGGTGGTACTTTTAAATAAAAACCGTTTGCGTTTGAATTGTTCATTGGGTGGGCGGGCATTTGTTGTTGGTCGGTGGTAGCAATATTAAAAAGCTGTAAGGCTTCTAAAATTTCTGATTTGCATGTTTGGTACGTTTCCATGCATTTAGCAAATTTTTCTCAACCGAGCCGCTGATATCTGTATAATTATTTGAAAAACTTACATCTCGATGGGACTCTAGCACCTTTGCCCATATTTTATCTAGGTCTTCTAATTTGACCTTAAGCATACACTCTGATAAATTGGTAGCTTGGGGGGGTGACCATCTTGAGCAGTAAACCTCTACTTGGTTACCGTCATATATGAATTTCTGCAGGCATTTATCTGCAGTGGTCAATTTTTGGGTTTCGTCCGACGATTTCGGCATTATAAATTAGTTTGTTTTATTAAAAGGAGAGCTTTTATTAAGCTGTGAAAATCGAAAAAAAAAAATTTTCAAAAGGTCAAAAAAAAATTTTTTTTTGAAACCAGCCTAATGTACGCTTGGTTTTTAATATGGGCTTGTCTCAGCGCTTCTGAGTACAAGTAATGTGAGTATATAATAATATAAATATTATAATATTTGTGTTCACTGGGTTTTTTATTGTTTAGTTTTTGAGACCGGCCTAATGTGTACCGGCTTTTTGGTTCGTTGTATGTACTTGTCTCAGCGCTTCTGAGCACAAGTAATATGGGTATAAAGTACGTATGTATGTATATATGGGTAAAATATATTTGCCGGTAAACTGTGGTGTACCAACAATACGTTTTTTTGCCGTGCCAATGCACTTGATTTATTGACAAAGTAAAAGTATGCAAATATGTGATTGATGATGTTTTTGTTGCTTCCTTCTATTATGTAGTTACATATGGTCATGCAATTGCTTTGTTGAGGGTGGGTTTTTGGCTTATGCAAAAAGATATACAAGTGCGTGTGGGTATTATGGGTGCATATAATTGTAGGTTTGTATGCAAAATTAATCTTGGGTGCACCGGTAAAACAAACTTTAGGAAAAGTGACAAAAATTTGGCAAAGTTTGTTGCTATGGGTTTTTTGTAAAATGTATTTTATGTAATATATGTATATAAGGGTAAATTGGGCAGCGGTGAATTTCACGCTGGAAAAATATGTAGCTCGGGTGATATTACCGAACTAAGTGGGTATATACATATATTACATATATACGTATATATTTTTATAATTAAGTCGATATTTAGCGCAACGAACTTTTTGGGTATATAGAACCGGGCAATGGATTTTCCGTTGGTACGGGAATGCAAATTTATTTGTTGAAAAATTTATATGTGTTTTTTGAAGGGACTGTACCTGTTGGTAACAGTGAGTAAGCAAATGAAATATTTTGCCGTTTAGGCTTTTTGATGTAGGTTATATACCCAGGGTCCGGATCTTTAGATCGGAGGGGTATATAAATTTTGGGATTTTTAGAATTTGGGTCCGTACTTTAGACGGAGGGAAAAATATATGTGGATATATAGTTGGGTAAACCAAGTACTCACTCTGACATTTTTTTGGTTTTGTGTGTGTGTCGTTTTTGTAGAAGTTCCTCGTTGATATGTTGTGTTGTACGTACTTGTTTGTATATTTAGTTAATGTTGTTGTTGTATATCCTTTGATGTTGTGTGTCTTTGTTGTAATGTTTCCAATTTTCTTCAAATGTATTTTTTCCGCCTTAATTTTTGTTTTTTCTCTCCGAAAAAACTCCCTTTTTTTCTCAAATAATAAAAATTTTTTTCAAATGTATTTTTCTTTTTCTTATAAAAAATTTTTTTCTGTTTCCACCAAACTTCTTTTTTTTGTATTAATATTTTTATATTTTCCGTGTTTTGTGTTTTCGTGCAAAAATTTTATATATTTTTTCACAAATTTTCACTTTTTATTTTCCTTTGTTTTTTTTTTTTTTTGAAAAATTTTCAGTTTTTATCTTTTCTTTGGTTTTTTCCCAGGATTTTATTTTCCTTATTACTTCACTTTTCCTTATTACAATTTTTGATTTAAAAATTTTTTTTTTTGCACACCTTATGGTAAATTTTTTCTTTTTTGTTGTATGTGGTATGTTTGTATGTATCTTTTTTTCCCAAATTTTAATTAATTTATTTGTTTTGTCTTAATAAATTTTTTGATTTCTCAATTTATTTCTGTTACTCTTTACACCTTAATTTTTTGGTTTTTTTTGTGCACATATATGTATGTATGTATTTATATATGTATGGTTTTTTTTCAAATTTTAAGATATTTCACTGTTTTCCTTTAAATTTTCTTTCTCAATTTCACCTTCACCCACTTTTTCTTCTTAATTTTTATGTTTTTTTTTGTAACTAAAACTTATTTCATTTTGTTATGTAAAAAATTTGTTTTTTTTTTTTCGTTTTTATATGAAATTAATTTTCTCAAACCAATCTCCACTTTTTCGATAAAAATTTGTTCCACATTAATGTTGCACTCCTTTTGTATCAATTTTTTTATTTAAGCACTTGTATGTTCACATTTAATTTAAAATGATTTGTTAAACACTTTTATGTTCTTTTTTGTGTCCGCACCGACCGCGTTTTGTATGTTAATTATATAAATGTATATAAACTTTAAAATAATTTGTTTTTGCCCCTGGTTGCCTTTTTAGCACCAAAGGACGATGTTTATAACAATAACACAGCACTATGTATATTTATAAAGAGGGCGCGGAGATAATTAAAAAATGTATTTTATTCACACCTTTGTAACTTATATAAACAAAGTAACTCCAACTTTAAAAAGCAAATTTATGACATTAAATTTAGTTAAACTAAACTGGAATAAAAGGTGCGTGGCGGCGGGCGGGCGATACAATAAAAACTGCGTTGGGACTAGCGGGCACGTTCAATGCGTGTGAGCGGTTTGATAGTTTTAGATAAACTGATTTTGCTTATGCACGGTGGTGTTCGGCAAGCACAGCTGAGCTGCACTTGCGCTTGGCCGCACTGGCCGGGTGTTGCCAGACGGAGGGGGGCGGACTTTGTCCGAAAATTGGATCATGTCTTCAACAACTTTAAAATTTTAAAACTTTGGCTAATAACAAGATATGAGTCCCAATGTGAGAATCGGTGAGGAACATATCTAAAACTTTATCTGAAATTGAAATATTTGTGCAAATAAATACTAATAAAGGCACTGGTGAAATTTGAAATAACAAAAAACAAAAAACACAACAAGCTAAAGACACTAATACTATTTTAAAATGAAATAAATACCTTTGACTTCAATATTCATTTTTACTTATTTCGATACACTGATATTTTATATATTTTTAAATAGCTTAAACTTGCACTTTATTTTTAACTTGCTCACACTGCAAAAACCAACTAATACCATAACCTCACTTTTGAAGCTATTCTTAAAGAGTACAGTTCGAATACAATAAAAACAAATATAGTTTTTAAAAGATTGTTATAATAAGAGATACTAATGACACATTTGGTGACAAACTTTTCACTTTGATTTTTTATTTTTGGCCTATGGAACCGACCACTGTGCCATGAACACAACTCTTGGAGGAAGGTAAGATACCCGAAAGCCAAAACAGCTCATAGATGTGAACGTTCCTGCTTGCCTAATCATTTCCACTTTTTCATTTGAACAGTTTTTGCACATAGCTTTAACAGCTGATTGTGTTGTATATTTAGCTGCTAGATCTGTGGGTAATCCATCAGATATGTATGATCCTTCTAAAGATTTTGTGAGTTTTTCTAATTCTAATAGTACACTGATTTGCAGTTTTACTACGTTGTTGTAGATACAGGAGTTTTGCTGTCAAAACTTCTACTGACTCACCTTTAATAGACCCTTTTAATTTTGTTTTTATTTCTTCTATTGAGTTTTCGTTACTTACAAGGTATCTTGACGATCCCTTCAACTCAGTCTTTATCATTGATATTGCTATTGATTTGTTCAAGGATATCAAGAGCATCCATAAAACTATACAAACTCCCGGGTTTACCATCAAACTCAGGCATTTTATCTAGTTTTAGATCATTTTCTATCTGATTGGAAGAGGAAGAATATCGAAGTCAATCTCTAAATCTACTTCAATCGTAGTTGGTACTGTGCGAGTGAGGATATTAACTTAAACACTCGAAAACATTTGGTATGCTTCAGTATAGCGATCTTCAGTAAGCCAGCGGCTTACTCTGCGTATTATGTTTCCTAATTTGTTCAATGACTCTATTATAATCGCGAGATGTTTCGCTACCGTCTCATTTTTTCGCTGATATTCTTGTTAATGCACTTATATGATTTTTATGCATACATTTTTTCCTCTCTTAAAATTATACAACTTTCGTCTCAGTTAGTCATTGAGGGAGTTATAGAAATGGAAAATGTGAAATCAAATATTTATGCAAAAATAAAGCTTATGCAGCTTACAAGCGTATTTTGCATACGTTCTTGTACCCTATTTAACGTCCTCAATTTGTTCCCTATGTAATTTTTTAATATCATTATTATCGCAACAATCAACAATATGAAGACGCAGATGAAAGCAATCAGCCAGTTATCTGGCACTAATCATCGAAGGAATGTGTCTTTTAGACATATTAGCAAAAGCGAGGATTTATCTATCAGGATCTAAACTCACGTGATGGAGCACGAGAGCTAATCGTGCAGAACTGGCAGCTCAGGTGGAATGCCTCAACAAAGGGAAGCTGGACACACCGATGTATCCCAGATATTAATATATGGATATCGAGAAAGCACGGTGAGGCAGATTTCTACCTCACACAGTTTCTGAGTGTTAACGGCTGCTTTAAGAAATATCTGCACCGATTCAATTACGAGCCTAACAACATATGCAATCGCTGTAGTGGCGATACAGTAGAAGATCTTTACCATGTATTTTTCGAGTGTCCTAGGTTCTATAGCTCGAGATGCAAACTACGCAGCATTTTCGGAGACGATTACACTCACAATTGTTGGATGCATGCTACAAAGCAACGAAAAACGGTCCGCGGCTTGCGATGTAATAGCGGACATAATGAAGTGTCTACGAAGTCTGAAAAGGAACAGTCGAGTTTTGTGGGTGGAGAACAAATTGCAAAGGTGGAGGGGATCGAGCTGAGCACGTATTGAATGCAAGGCCGCTGTAAAATAAGCGGCGTCACAATGATAAAACAAGAAAAGACCGAAATATAAGTAACATAATAGGAAACCAGGCAACGGATTGGAGACAAGCCCTCTTCAAACGTTCGAAAACGGCTCAAGTGAAGGAATAAAGCACGTATTGGTGACAAGGGGGGGATTTAGTCGCCACTACTTCGTATGCACATTTCTCTGCGCTCCCTTTCAGCATGCATCAATTTCGTCATTACTATAAAGGTCATCTTGCTCACAGCAGTCCAACAATCTATTTGTCCGCACATTCTGGAACGAAATGCCTAATGGAAGGCTTCTCTCCAAAAAATATGTGTACAGAGAGTCTTTCGCCGTGAAAACGGGGGCAGTGAAACATTACATGTTCTGCGCTTTCCAATTCAGAGGGACAGTGTGGACAGAAAGGATGCTCCTCTATCCCACGCTTATGTAGGTATACCTTGAAGCTTCCGTGCCCGCTCAATATCTGTGTGAGGTGGTTATTTAGTCCACCGTGTTTTCGCTCGTACCATTCCGCTATATTCCGAACTAGCATGAAGGGCCAGTGCCCTTTTATCGATTCTTCCCACCGTTCTTGCCACCTAACTATTGTTCGTGACCTTGCGCTTTTCTTAGCATCTTCAAATGGTCGGATGATTCCAATGCCATACAGACCGGCCAATTCTCCTGAGAGTAGATCCACTGGGATTTTCCTGAATAAAACATGGACACGTCGTCGGACATCGTCCGATAAGCACATTCTATTCGTATAGCAGTAATGAAAGGCTGCTATTATATCTTTTTGGTGGACCATTTTAGATCCGTGCCATTCTGGTGCTGCATATAATATTATAGAGCTGATTACGGTGTATAATAGCTGACGGATAGCTTCGCCTGGGCCGCGGATGTTGGGCATTATTCGCATTAGGACTCCACTAACTCTAGAAACTTTCTACCCCACCGCCCTGAAGTGCTCCTTAAAAGTTAGTATTGTGTCAATGATTACTCCTAACTATTTCAAGGAAGGCTATGAATTTATATGATAATCTCCTAAGGTTAGGACTAACTCATTCACGGCCCGCTTTGAGCTCACCAAAGCCACTGTTTCCGCACTAGTTTATGTGAACTGTTTTAAAAAATTACCGAAAAAGTAAAGCCTTGCTGCGTGGCACTATGGCGCCTCTGCCCGAAAAGCCTGGCAAAAATCAAAAATTTCATGAAAGCGTTCGATAAACCTAATACATTTATTCAATAACAAAATTTTCCAGGGATTACGAATATATAACTCTTATTAAACAGAAGATGATATTTTAGGTAGAGCCGCTCAAAGTTGATAAATTTTTAACACTTAGAAAAATTTGTGTTCTTTGTTCTTTTTTGTTGTATTAAAAGTTGTTTTGTCTCTAATCAAAACGGCCTGCTACTGCTTTCTTATATTACAACGAAAGGATATTTAATTCTAGGTTGAAGCAAAACATATTTATTTTTTTTTATAAAAGTTGTCAGATCTACCTATTTTTCGAAAAGCCTATTTTTTTCTCGAACTTTGATGGAAAATAAAAAAAGGACAAAAAGGTATCCGTGAAACTTACAGTAGGTATTTGCTAAATATTCAGTTACCTGAATTCATAAGGTCTACCTGCGTCCAGCCGCGATTTCACTTTTTACATCAAATAAAGTGAAGCAACCTTGGGTATAAATACGCGCCTGAGCAGGTATAGGTTAGAAGGAGGCCAATTTAGTACGGTCACTTTTGTTGTTGGAATTTGTTAATAAAACCAAATATTTCGGTTACAAGCTGCATAATCTACCTGGAAATCATTTCCATAATTTGAATATATAAAGCAATGGTTAATACAACGCCCAAAATCAGTCGTTTTTTGGAGTCTATAGAATAATGTATTCTGTTTATTTAAATAAACATAAATATAGCTCACATATTTTTAAGCTATTGCATAGATTTTATCGCGGGCTTGGCGATTAACAGCCCGATTCTAGTGTGGTAACAACTCATGTGGCAACTTTTACACCCTTTTGGTATTCTGCCCACGAAAGTAGCCAGATAATTGTTTACCCACTAAAATAGGTGGTAACATCGAAATAACCACGCAACAGCTGCTGTTTAGAAAAAGGCAATACTGAAAAATAAAGAATTGTGAGCGCAAATAAGTAAACATAATAGTAAAAAAGGGTTGCCTCTTGCTATATATATTTGTTTCCATGTACTTTCACAGTATATATTACAATATAGCTATGTAAAAACGTATGCATGTATGCACATATGTATGTATATACACATCGTCCCGTTTATTCGTTAACATCGTATCTACGAGTGACAGATTTTCGTTAAAGCCATGGCGGAACCATACACGGTGGCAGCATGGTGACATACTTACAAACATAAATAAAAATTCCATGTACTTCCTTTTTGTAAATTCGATGGACAAATGTCAAAATCGTACTGCGCCGGAAGTTGATGTATCAAATTAAATAAAAAAAGTTTATATTCAGCTGTCCCATGCTGCCACCTTGTATCGTTCCGCCATATGTAAAGCGAAGAAAACCAACTTTTAAATTTCACCACAGACACTGGTGAGTTTTTCGATGATTACAGCGTTACCACTTTGGCCAGAATCGCGAATAAAACAAATGGTAACGATTTTCGGTTACATAATGTTCTGGGTACTATTTTACCGGTAACGCTAACAAAGGTACGGTGTAAAATTGGATCTCTATCATAAAGTTAAAGTTAAAGTTAATGTTAAAGTTAAAGTTAAAGTTAAACTTAAACTTAAAGTTAATGTTAAAATTAAAGTTAAAGTTAAAGTTAAAGTTAAAGATAAAGCTAAAGTTAAAGTTAAGGTTAAAGTTAAAGTTAAACTTAAAGTTAAAGTTAAAGTTAAAGCTAAAGTTAAAGTTAAAGTTAAAGTCAAAGTTAAGTTAAAGTTAAAGTTAAGTTAATGTTAAAGTTAAAGTTAAAGTTAAAGTAAAGTTAGAGTTAAAGTTAAAGTTAAAGTTAAAGTTAAAGATAAAATTAAAGTTAAAGTTAAAGTTACAGTTACAGTTAAATTTAAAGTTAAAGTTAAAATTAAAGTTAAAGTTTAAGTTAAAATTAAAGTTAAAGTTAAAGTTAAAGTTAAAGTGAATGTTAAAGTTAAAGTGAAAGTTAAAGTTAAAGTTATAAATAAAGTTAAAGTTAAATTTAAAGTTAAAGTTAAAGTTAAAAATAAAGTTAAAATTAACGCTAAAGTTAAAGTCAATATTAACTTCTCATTTATTCAATAAAAGTAAAAAAATTGTTTTCTTATCGGTCACTATTTGAGGCGTTCAAAGCTTCAAAGAGAAAAGCGGAGTTCGCTGAGGCTATTATGACAGAATTACCAAATGAAGCATGCAATAAAGGAGGCGAAGGCTTGAAAGAAAAAATTGGCTTCCTCTACATTCCAATACAAAGAAAATGGCAAGCAGTCGGTTGTTCTACTTCAAGGTTTATAAGTAAGCATGAAAGCTGGCTAGCTGGTAAAAGTTTTTTGGACGAATAAATGCCTAGTACATCAACCAATCGAACTAGAGGAAGACCAACAAAACTCATAGAAGAATGTTCGACCTACAAAAGGAAAAGGAAGCCGTCAGATTATGCTAGAACTATCGCCACGACTCATCTTTCAGAAGCATTGGCTATTAAATATAAAAAGGACGAAGAAAACACCAATTCTAGTATCATAGGAGCAGTTGCGTTAGCAAGTCCAGTGCGACTGGGAAGGATCAAAACAGCATTCCCACACCCCCAAATGTGCTACCTAGGAGATACACTCCTTAAGAGTCTTTGGCGCTGTTTATAGATCTCGGGTTATCGAAGTATAAATAATAAATATAATTCATTGCGTGAGTCATTATTGCAACATAATGCCGATCTTTTCCCTGAATACAAATAAATCACTCAAGCCAAGAAAGAAGCAGTTCCTCCAAGAGCCAAAATAACCGAAGTATCAGCTGAAGTTGAGCTCCAAATCTTAATGGATCATACGGCTATGCGCCTCTTGAAAAGTTTTTCTAAAGAAAACTTGAAATCACTGCCAAAAAGGCTAACATTGATAAATAAATGGGGCTGTGATGGATTATCAGGACAAAGCGCATATAAACAAAGAATAAGTGTAGACGATGGAACAATTACAGATGGTAATATGTTTATGGCTTCTATTGTTCCCCTCCGTTTAAAAGATGAAGCTTCAGAATATTGGGAAAATCCACGGCCGTCATCAGTTTAATTGTGGCGGCAGATATTATTTAAATATGAGAAGGAGTCTTCGGAACTCATAAAAGCTACAGTGAGTGATATAAAAAATCAAATGTCAAAATTAGAACTAACAATAATTGAAATCGATGACGGAATGTTATTACCATAAAGCATGATTTTCTTCTTACAATGGTTGATGGAAAAGTTTTAAACTTACTAACAAACTCATCATCTATATTGAAATGACCAATCTGTAAGAAGAGTCAAAAAGACTTTGAAAATCTTGATGATTCAATTATTGACGAACTAAATTATGAGTATGGAATAGCTCCTTTGCATGCGAAGATAAGGTGCATGGAATTCGTTTTGAAACACTACCGCAACAAGTAGAAATTTTCGACTAAAATGTAACATCTAAGGGAAAAGGTTAGGTTAGGTTCAAGTGGCTGCCATCCACATTGGAGTGGAACACTTAGGCATTTATAGGCCAATTGTGAAACCGCACTGATTTGTTCCTACTCTCCTAATCAAACCACTTCGTTGAGTTTATGAAGCTAACTAAGCGTCGTGTATTGACCTCAGCTATATCAGTCAGATCTACGAGCAACATCTTACCCATAAAACGTAGCCTTTTTCTACCGAGCGCTGGACATTCACAGAGTAGATGCCGAACAGTTTCAGGTCCTTCTTCGTTGCCGCAGCTTCTACAATAATCATTAAATGGAGCGCCAATCCTTTCCGCATGCGGTCCAATACAAAAAGGAAAAAGAAAACATTAGAAACAAAAAACAATTCAAGATGCATTTTATAAAGAGCTTGGCCTGAGAGTTGACTGCCCAAACACAATGATGAAAACTCTTCAGGAAGATTTTTTGCACACGATGAAATGACTGCTCGCATTACTGGAGTCGATAGAGATATTGCCAAACAATTGGGAGTAATTTTAAATATTTTAAATTACCATAAAAAAGTTAATGGACCTATTTAATAGAATACCAGTGTTTACCATTAGGAGAATGGTCCGAAAAAGCTCAAGAATCTAAAAACAAGGAATACAAAAGATATAGAAGTACTAACGCTTGCAAAATCTCACGAGTTAGGCAAAACGAGGACCTATCATCCAGGGGTCCAGAGGTCATATCATTCATGAGGCATGTAAGATCACAAAAAGATCTTACAGATACCTATAGCTCAGAAATGGTTTCCTTGTTAGATATATTTTCAGGTGACGAAGACTACGTTAAGATTAAATAAATGATCCACCTTTTTCTATCACAACAAAAAAATTATTTAGTACTTAGTTTTGTTATTTTATTGAAAACAAGTAAGAAAGGCTAAGTTCGGGTGTAACCGAACATTACAAACTCAGCTGAGAGCTATGGAGACAAAATAAGGGAAAATCACCTCGTAGTAAAATGAACCTAGGGTAACCCTTTTTTTTTTTTTTTTTTTTTTTTTTTTTTTTTTTGCGGGGAGGCTGAAAAATGCCTAATGCACCATAATTGCTGCCGTCGCAGCAACCGTGTGTCCGTAGACTAAAAAACAGCCCCGTTCTGGAACCGTCGCCCACCCCGGCACCACTTTCGCATTACTTCAGGGTGGCGTTCCATATTTCTCATTTTTTAAGAGCCTACTGTTGTCCCTGCGTCCAGGTTCCCGCTATTTGCTCTGAGTGTCCATTTAATCACCACTGCTTCGCATGCGCATTTCTCTGCGCTCCCTCTCAACATCCATCAGGCGTGTCATTACTATAAATGCCATTTTGCTCACTGCAGTCCAGCATTCTTTCCTGCTGCACATATGTGAGACTAAATTTCTCGTGGTAGGTTCCTCCCCAAAGACTCCATGCAAGGTGAGTCTTTCTTCGTGGAAACGGGGGCAGTAGAACATGACGTGTTCTGCGTTTTCTAACTCTGTGGTACACATTGGGCAATGAGGATCTTCCTCTATCCTACGCTTCCATAAATACTCTTTGAAACCGCCATGTCCACTCATTATTTGCGTAAGATGGTAGTTCAGTTCGCCGTGCTTCCGCTCATTCCATTGAGCTACGTTCCAAACTAGTGTGAAAGTCCAACGCCCTTTACTCGAGGCCTCCCACCGTTCTTGCCACTTAGCTATTGTTTGTGTCCTTGCTCTTTTCTTGTCTTCTTCAGATGGTCGCTCGATATTAGTGTTATACAGATCGGCCATTTCGCTTGCCAGTAAGTCCACTGGGATTTTCCGGGTTAGAACCAGGATCGCGTCGTCGGACACCGTCCGATAAGCACTTGCTATTCTTAAAGAAGCAAGTCGGTACGCTGCTAATATATATTTTTGATGGGTCTGTTTAGATCCATACCACACTGGTGCTGCGTACAGTATTATTGAGCTGGTTACTGTGGACAATAGCTGACGTATAGCTTCGCTCGGACCACCAATGTTAGGCATTATTCGCATAAGTGGTCCATTAACTTTGGTAATTTTCTCCCCCACCGCTCTGAAGTGCTCTTTGAAAGTTAACTTAGAGTCAATGTGCACTCCTAAGTATTTTAAGGAATCCTTTGAGTTGATTTGATGATCCCCGACAGTTAAGACTAACTCGTTCGCCGACCGTTTGGAGCTTACTAATAACACTTCCGTCTTTTGGCTAGCCAACTCCAGTCCTGTATTGGTCAGCCATTCCTTTATTCTTGCTACGGCGTCATTACATAATGCTTGAAGCAGGTCCAGTTTCTTGGCCACTACTACCACTGCAATATCATCAGCATATCCCACAATTTGCGTGTTTTCTGGTAGATCAATCTTTAGCACCCCGTCATACATTACATTCCAAAGCGTTGGACCGAGAACAGATCCATGTGGGACGCCTCCTGTGATTTTGTACTCTTTAGCTCCTTGATCCGTGTCAAAAAGAAGTACTCTGTCTTTAAGATAGCTACCTATAATTCTGCGTAAGTAAGCTGGAGTGCCGAAGCTTTGCAGCGCTGCCATTATCTGCATCCAGTTCGCAGTGTTAAAAGCATTCTTGATGTCCAACATAATCAGTGCACAGAACTTCCTTTTATTTTGGCCTCCAGAGATAGCTTCTCTAGCTATATTGACGACTGTTTGTATTACATCTACGGTGGATCTTGATTTGCGAAATCCATATTGACTATTCGATAAGCCACCTGGTCTTTCTAGAGTCAGCTGTAGGCGCTCACTAATTATACGCTCGAAAATCTTCCCTAGGGAATCCAGCATACAAAGTGGCCTATATGAGGATGGTTGGTACGGCTGTTTACCACGTTTCAGCAATAGGACAAGTCTTTGTCGTTTCCACGGGCGAGGGAACACGCCTTCTTGCATACAGGCATTAAAAAGATCAGTAAATAATGTAGCCCTAGTTGTAATCGCGGCTTTAAGGGCTATGTTTGGTACTTCGTCGGGTCTGGGGATTTGTTATCAGCAACTCTTTTTGCAGCGTCCAGCACCTCTTGCTCTGTAATTTGCGGAATTTCCGTACTTTCTAGATCCTCGCTTGGATAAGTCCAGCGATCTTGCGCCGGGAAAAGTGTTTCAACAATAATATTCATCAGTATCGGGCACGTAGGTTGCTGTGATATCGGTCCTTTAACTTTGGCCATCACAGTTCTGTAGGCTGATCCCCAAGGATCTAGGTCGACATTATCCAACAGTTCCCTAAAGCATAACTTCTTGCTCTTTTAATGGCATTTTTAAGTGCCTTTCTTTGTGCGACATAGGTGCTGTGTAGCTCTGCATATCGTGGTGATGAGCGTGCCCTCTGCGCTATTCTTCGTGCTTTGTGGCATTTTCTACGCTCTTCCGCAATTTCGTCATTCCACCAATATACCGGAGTGCGCTGTGCTTTTCCGCGACTTCTGGGCATGGCAGCATCACATGCCATACATAGCAACTTAGTGATTTGAACCGACTGGTCTTCCGCATGCGATTCTCGTACTATGGCGTCCTTCCAGATAATGTCAAATATTTGTGGGTCGAAAAGGTGCTGTTTCCATTTCCTACTTTGTCGATGTCTTGCTGCTACCGTTCGTGGAGTTTCGAGCAGCTCTACGCTAATAGCTTTATGGTCGCTGTGTGTGTAGACGTTGCTTATGAACCATTTTGCTCGTCTTGCTATTTCGCTGCTAGCGAAGGTGAGATCTATAATGGATCGTCTGGTACCTGTATCGAAGGTATATATCCCTGGTTCATTTAGGAGTTCTAGCCTCAAAGAAGTAAGACTTTCGAGGAGAACTCTCCCTCTTTCGTTGGTTCGTCTACTTCCCCACACAGATGACCATGCATTGAAGTCTCCACACACTAAAAGCGGGTGTTTACCTCGTGCTTCAATGGTGATCCCGTATATCATGTCTTCGAACTCGGCGATGGTCATGCTCGGAGGGACATAGCAACTGAAGACGTATATACCGTTGATTTTTGCCCACGTGAATCCTGCTACCGTTGGCGTCATAATTTCCTGTGGGAGAAATTTCCCTGGTGCCCAAATTGAGGCTTTCCCTGCTGAATCTGAGAGCCAACCCTGCTCCTGGCGATTTTTGTATTGTTCAGAGAGTACCACTATGTCATATCCTCCTTCATAGACTGTTTGGGATAATAGCTCTTGGGCTGCCTCGCAATGGTTTAAATTGAGCTGCAATACCCTCATGAGACAGTCATTTTGCTGCCCTCTCGTTGTGGGCATTTAAAACTGCCTGCTGAATGTTGTCCCCCACATAGCGCGCATTTCGGTGCATTTTCGCAACTTGCAGCCTTATGACCTTCCTGGCCGCATTTCCTGCATAGGCTAGACCTATCTACAGTCTCCTTACATTTCTGAGCTATATGCCCGTAGCCCCAGCATCTATAACAGCGTTTTTCTTGCTTGAGCTCTCTAATTCGGCAGGAAACCCATCCTACCCGAATTCTTTGCGTATTAAGAACCGCCTTGGCATCATCCGCTGTAAGGCTTATAAGTGCCGACTTCGTGCCACTGTACCCTGTGCGTATGCTTTTTATGGCAGCCACATCTGGAAGTTTGATGTTGCATTGCTGGCGGAGGGCGTTGCAAATCTCCTCGGGCGTAGTATTCTCATCGAGATCTCTGCACTGTAGCGTGACCATTTGGGACTTTGTTATAACTTTAGCCGAGTCCTTTAGTACCGCTTCAATTTCTGCTTGGTACGCGCTTGTTTTCCCATCTTGCGATTTTTTCAGCTCTAGTAACAGCTCTCCTTTCGCCGTTCTTCTAATCGTTTTGACGTCATCACCCAGGGATTTTAATTCGTCGCATCTTCTCACTTTACGCAATATGTCGGCGTACGTCGCATCCCCCGCCTTGGAAATGATGATTGCATCCGGCCTAGCCTTAAGTGATTTTTTCTTGCTCTTCTTTTTGGCTAACTGCCACTCTCCCGTCTTTTGGGCTGCAGTTTCCTCTTTCCGCTCCGTCTTCTCTTGCGTTTCTTGCCGTCGTTTGTGTCCACCCACGTGCCCTCGTAAGACACCTTTTAGAGTAGTAGTGGGTTTTACCACGTTGTTCTCCTTGGTCGAGTACGAATTATTCCTCGGTCGCTTTCCGGGGGGTGATGGACTTCTATCCTTGGCGCATTCGCTTGCACGCAATTTATGTTCTAAATTCTTTACCTCTAGGGCCGACTCGATATACAGCACTTTTATTACGGAGGCCAAGCGCTTGATTTCCGCGTGTATATTATTACGCCCTATGAAGAACTGCATCAAGTCCTCAATCGCCTTGCCTAGCTTGGTCATCTTTTTCTCTCCAGGGGGGTTTTGCTGATTTAACGCAGCTGACGCCTGCTTAATTAGCTCACTTAATAATGGTGTGCCCGTTTGAGCCTTGCTGTCGGAGTTCTTTTTGCAAAGCTTCGGTGTAGCACCCGGCGCCAACGCTCCTTGCTTGCTTTCGGCCTCCGCTCCTTTGGGTTTCGTTACCACTTGCGACGAAATGTTAAGGCCCCCAGCCGATGGGCCACGCCCTTCTGGAGAGCGAGCTAGCTTCCTTCCTACAAATGGATTGAACGCCATTTCATTCTCCTGTGTTTGGTTTTTTATTTTAGTATTGTTGTTGCTCATCATTTATTTAATTGGGTCCCCACTTGAGGCCGCTATCTTGGTCCGAGTGTGCAGTTACCTATATAGATCCCGTGGTTGTCTATGCGAAGGCAGGGAGGCCACGTGAAGGTTGACGCAGTCCCTCATGAAGACTGCGTTCAGAGCCAGATCAGTATTAATCGGGAGGATCTCAACCGAACCTGCACCACCAACTTAATGATGACGGACTTTGAACGTACCCCAAGGCCTGCCAAGGTTTTAACGGGACGGAGACGAATGGGACATTAACCGGAAAGTCATTTCGACGGTGTGTCAAGCCGTGTACTGAGATTTCCGAATGCCACATTCGCCAGCCCTTAACAAACATATCCGAGTCGTTGATTCCAGTATACCTTAATTAAGACCTTACTGGGCTCAGTCTTAATGTGACAATCACCTTAAATTTACAAATAATTTACCTCTTTACCTTCCTGAGTGTGTATCCTACGTCGTATAGTTGCCTCCCTATCTTGGGTAGGTATTCCCTCGAAGCAACCCCGCACTAGGCTGTGGATGCTTAATTCAGGGCGGCATCTACTCGCCCTGTCACTGGAGGTTCTCAGGGTGCGTTAGGCCTTTTAAGCCAAACCCTCCTCACCAGCCGCTCTTGGTCGAGGGCTGCTTATTTGATATTCGCAGCTAACCTAATTAATAGGCCGTTCACTGTCCGCCAGCAGTGACCCCCTTGGCCTGAGCTCAGCCACCTAGGGTAACCCTGGAATGTGTTTGTATGACATGTGTATCAAATGGAAAGTATTAAAGAGTATTTTAAGAGGGAGTGGGCCATAGTTCTATAGATGGGCGCCATTTAGGGATATCGCCATAACGGTGGACCAGGGCTGACTTTAGAATTTGTTTGTTCGATATGGGTATCAAATGAAAGTGTAAATGAGTATTTTAAAAGGGAGTGGGCCTAAGTTCTATAGGTGGACGCCTTTTCGAGATATCGCCATGAAGGTGGAACAGGGGTGACTCTAGAATTTGTTTGTACGATATGGGTATCAAATGAGAGGTGTTAATGAGTATTTTAAAAGGAAGTGGCCCTAAGTTCTATAGGTGGACGCCTTTTCGAGATATCGCCATAAAGGTGGACCAGGGGTGACTCTAGAATATGTTTGATCGATATGGATATCAAATGAAAGGTGTTTATGAGTATTTTAAAAGGGAGTGGGCCTTAGTTCTATGGGTTGTCGCCTTTTCGAGATATCGCCATAAAAGTGGACCAGGGAGACTCTAGAATGCGTTTGTACAATATGGATATTAAATGAAAAGTGTTAATGAATATTTTAAAAGGGAGTGGGCCTTAGTTCTATGGGCGGACGCCTTTTCGAGATATCGCCATAAAGGTGGACCAGGGGTGACTCTAGAATTTGTTTGTACGATATGGGTATCAAATGAAAGGTGTTAATGAGTCTTATAAAAAGGAGTGGGTCTTAGTTCTATAGGTGGACGCCTTTTCGAGATATCGCCAAAAAGGTGGACCAGGGGTGACTCTAGAATTTGTTTGTACGATATGGCTATCAAACGAAAGGTGCTAATGCGTATTTTAAAAGGGCGTGGGCCTTAGTTCTATAGGTGGACGCATTTTCGAGATATCGCCATAAAGGTGGACCAGGGGTGACTCTAGAATTTGCTTGTACGATATGGGTATCAAATGAAAGGTGCTAATGCGTATTTTAAAAGGGCGTGGTCCTTAGTTCTATAGGTGGACGCCTTTTCGAGATATTGCCATAAAGGTGGACCAGGGGTGACTCTAGAATGCTTTTGTACAATATGGGTATGAAAAGAATGGTGTTAATAAGTATTTTAAAAGGGAATGGGCCTTAGTTCTATGGGTGGACGCCTTTTCGGGATATCAACATAAACGTGGACCAGGGGTGACTCTAGAATGCGTTTGTACAATATGGGTATCAAATGAAAAGTGTTAATGAGTATTTTAAAAGGGAGTGGTCCTTAGTTCTATAGGTGGCCTTTTCGAGATATCGCCATAAAAGTGGACCAGGGGTGACTCTAAACTTTTTTGTACGATATGGGTATCAAATGAAAGGTGTTAATGAGTATTTTAAAAGGGAGTGGGCATTAAATATATAAGTGGACGCCTTTTCGAGATATCGCCATAAACGTGGACCAGGGGTGACTCTAGAATGCGTTTGTACAATATGGGTATCAAATGAAAAGTGTTAATGAGTATTTTAAAAGGGAGTGGTCTTTAGTTCTATAGGTGGCCTTTTCGAGATATCGCCATAAAAGTGGACCAGGGGTGACTCTAAACTTTTTTGTACGATATGGGTATCAAATGAAAGGTGTTAATGAGTATTTTAAAAGGGAGTGGGCATTAAATATATAAGTGGACGCCTTTTCGAGATATCGCCATAAAGGTGGACCAGGGGTGACTCTAGAATATGTTTGAACGATATGGATATCAAATGAAAGGTGTTTATGAATATTTTAAAAGGGAGTGGGCCTTAGTTCTATGGGTGGACGCCTTTTCGAGATATCGCCATAAAAGTGGACCAGGGAGACTCTAGAATGCGTTTGTACAATATGGATATTAAATGAAAAGTGTTAATGAATATTTTAAAAGGGAGTGGGCCTTAGTTCTATGGGCGGACGCCTTTTCGAGATGTAGCCATAAAGGTCGACCAGGGCTGACTCTAGAATTTGTTTGTATGATATGGGTATCAAATGAAAGGTGTTAATAAGTATTTTAAAAGGAAGTGGGCCTTAGTTCTTTAGGTGGACGCCTTTTCGAGATATCGCCATAAAGGTGGACCAGGGGTGACTCTAGAATTTGTTGGTACGATATGGGTATCAAACGAAAGGCGATAATGAGTATTTTAAAAGGGAGTGGGCCTTAGTTTTTTTTCTAAAGTTCTATTTTGCGTTAATAGACCAATCCAGTTACCATGATTCATCCCTTTTTTCGTATTTGGTATATTATTATGGCATTTTTTTTCATTTTTAGTAATTTTCGATATCGAAAAATTGGGCGTGGTCATGGTCGGATTTCGGTCATTTTTTACACCAATATAAAGTGAGTTCAGATACGTACGCGAACTGAGTTTAGTAAAGATATATCGATTTTTGCTCAAGTTATCGTGTTAAGGGCCGAGCGGAAGGACAGACGGTCGACTGTGTCTAAAAACTGGGCGTGTCTTCAACAGAAAACAGTTATCGTCCAAGAATCTAAGTCTCTACCAAATTTCACAAGGATTGGTAATGTTTTGTTCGACATATGGCATTAAAAATATCCTAGACCAATTAAATGAAAAAGGGCGGAGCCACGCCCATTTTGAAAATTTCTTTTATTTTTGTATTTTGTTGCACCATATCATTACTGGAGTTGAATGTTGACATAATTTACTTATATACTGTAAAGATATTAACTTTTCTTTTAAAATTTGACTTAAAAAAAAATTTTTTTTAAAAGTGGGCGTGGCCGTTCTCCGATTTTTCTAATTTTTATTAAGCATACATATAGTAATAAGAGTAACGTTCCTGCCAAATTTCATTATGATATCTTCAACGACTGCCAAATTACAGCTTGCAAAACTTCTAATTTACCTTCTTTTAACAGTGGGCGGTGCCATGCCCATTGTCCAAAATTTTACTAGTTTTCTATTCGGCGTCATAAGTTCAACTCGCCTACCAAGTTTAATTGTTTTATCCGTATTTGGTAATGAATTATCGCACTTTTTCGATTTTTCGAAATATTCGATATCGAAAAAGTGGGCGTGGTTATAGTCCGATATCGTTCACTTTAAATAGAGATCTGAGATAAGTACCCAGGAATCTACGTACTAAATTTCATCAAGATACCTCAAAATTTACTCAAGTTATCGTGTTAACGGGCGGACGGACGGACATGGCTCAATCGAATTTTTTTTCGATACTGATGATTTTGATATATGGAAGTCAATATCTATATCGATTCCTTTATACCTGTACAACCAACCGTTATCCAATCAAAGTTAATATACTCTGTGAGCTCTGCTCAACTGAGTATAAAAAAGGACGTGTGGCACTAGGGGACTGCCGCGATAAAGCTATTGCATATTATCAGCTCATGCAATTATAATATTTATGCAACATTTTGTATTCTTTGAAATTAATTCAAGGTTTGTCCTTGATATTAATTCAGGTTACACTTTTTAAGACATAGCCCTTAAAGCCGCGATTACAACTAGGGCTACATTATTTACTGATCTTTTTAATGCCTGTATGCAAGAAGGCGTGTTCCCTCGCCCGTGGAAACGACAAAGACTTGTCCTATTGCTGAAACGTGGTAAACAGCCGGACCAACCATCCTCATATAGGCCACTTTGTATGCTGGATTCCCTAGGGAAGATTTTCGAGCGTATAATTAGTGAGCGCCTACAGCTGACCCTAGAAAGACCAGGTGGCTTATCGAATAGTCAATATGGATTTCGCAAATCAAGATCCACCGTAGATGCAATACAAACAGTCGTCAATATAGCTAGAGAAGCTATCTCTGGAGGCCAAAATAAAAGGAAGTTCTGTGCACTGATTATGTTGGACATCAAGAATGCTTTTAACACTGCGAACTGGATGCAGATAATGGCAGCGCTGCAAAGCTTCGGCACTCCAGCTTACTTACGCAGTATTATAGGTAGCTATCTTAAAGACAGAGTACTTCTTTTTGACACGGATCAAGGAGCTAAAGAGTACAAAATCACAGGAGGCGTCCCACAGGGATCTGTTCTCGGTCCAACGCTTTGGAATGTAATGTATGACGGGGTGCTAAAGATTGATCTACCAGAAAACACGCAAATTGTGGGATATGCTGATGATATTGCAGTGGTAGTAGTGGCCAAGAAACTGGACCTGCTTCAAGCATTATGTAATGACGCCGTAGCAAGAATAAAGGAATGGCTGACCAATACAGGACTGGAGTTGGCTAGCCAAAAGACGGAAGTGTTATTAGTAAGCTCCAAACGGTCGGCGAACGAGTTAGTCTTAACTGTCGGGGATCATCAAATCACCTCAAAGGATTCCTTAAAATACTTAGGAGTGCACATTGACTCTAAGTTAACTTTCAAAGAGCACTTCAGAGCGGTGGGGGAGAAAATTACCAAAGTTAATGGATCACTTATGCGAATAATGCCTAACATTGGTGGTCCGAGCGAAGCTATACGTCAGCTATTGTCCACAGTAACCAGCTCAATAATACTATACGCAGCACCAGTGTGGTATGGATCTAAACAGACCCATCAAAAATATATATTAGCAGCGTACCGACTTGCTTCTTTAAGAATAGCAAGTGCTTATCGGAATGTGTCCGACGACGCGATCCTGGTTCTAACCCGGAAAATCCCAGTGGACTTACTGGCAAGCGAAATGGCCGATCTGTATAACACTAATATCGAGCGACCATCTGAAGAAGACAAGAAAAGAGCAAGGACACAAACAATAGCTAAGTGGCAAGAACGGTGGGAGGCCTCGAGTAAAGGGCGTTGGACTTTCACACTAGGTTGGAACGTAGCTCAATGGAATGACCGGAAGCACGGCGAACTGAACTACCATCTCACGCAAATAATGAGTGGACATGGCGGTTTCAAAGAGTATTTATGGAAGCGTAGGATAGAGGAAGATCCTCATTGCCCAATGTGTACCACAGAGTTAGAAAACGCAGAACACGTCATGTTCTACTGCCCCCGTTTCCACGAAGAAAGACTCACCTTGCATGGAGTCTTTGGGGAGGAACCTACCACGAGAAATTTAGTTTCACATATGTGCAGCAGGAAAGAATGCTGGACTGCAGTGAGCAAAATGGCATTTATAGTAATGACACGCCTGATGGATGTTGAGAGGGAGCGCAGAGAAATGCGCATGCGAAGCAGTGGTGATTAAATGGACACTCAGAGCAAATAGCGGGAACCTGGACGCAGGGACAACAGTAGGCTCTTAAGAAATGAGAAATATGGAACGCCACCCTGAAGTAATGCGAAAGTGGTGCCGGGGTGGGCGACGGTTCCAGAACGGGGCTGTTTTTTAGTCTACGGATACACGGTTGCTGCGACGGCAGCAATTATGGTGCATTAGGCATTTTTCAGCCTCCCCGCAAAAAAAAAAAAAAAAAAAAAAAAAAGGTACATGCCCAAACATCAGAGTGCCGATATATCGCTGTTTAAACGTTTTTGTTGTTGTATTCGCTAATGGAATGAACCAAAATTTAAATTTTTTCTTGTCACACCTATGCTGCTACAATCACAGAAATTTTATAGGCTGTCTTGTTTTGATTTTGAATTCAAAACACATTGAGAGCATATTCTATTAGCAATATAGGAGTATTACATATATGTGTTACATTTTATTGACTGAGCAATTTTTTATGGTGAGTGTTCGATTGAAGTAAATTCAAAGTTATATGGGGGCTAAAGAAAGTGTGGTGAGTGAAAAAGAAAGAACAGTATCAATCGTGGCTACTGCCTAAAAAGGACAAAAATTGAAGAAAAGGGGACCAGCGGACCAAATGGGGTTGGAAGGGACCATTTTTGATCCAAATGGACCAAAATGGCAACCGTGGAAGCGAAGAAAACTACCTTTCAAATTTCTCCACAGACACTGGTGAGTTTTTCGGTGATGACAGCGCTACCACTTGCGCCAGAATCGCGGATAAAAGAACTGGTAACGATATTCGATTACATAATGTTCTGGGTACTATTTTACCGGTAACGCTTAGAATCGGGGCGTAAGTGTACAAAATATGAATTGTGTAGATACATATATTCAGCTCGGTGAGAGGCGCAAGTTCAGCGCAAATAACATTATTTGTGGGAAATGCATAGTATGCAAAAACGGAATAGAGTATGGAAAATGCAGTTTAAGCGTTAACGAGTCGTGGGAATAAATTGTGTGTAGGCAAAGGTTTGTAGTGAGTAATTTGAAATAGAAGAAGCCTCAAGTTACGAGACGTAGACTGTATGTAAGATTCAATGCATCTCAAGACATATCAAAACGAAAATATGTGTTTGTTCAAATGAATGAATGACTGAATGAATAAGAGTGAATTAATGAATGCTACGCCATCCGCCTTTTAAAGAGTAGTCATATATAATTTGTGCACGAATTATTCATGGCTACTCAAGTGATACTATTAATTTTTGAATCCGTATGTGCCTACTTTGTTTGTTGGTTTTTGTTTTTTTTTTATGTGTGCCAGTATTTTATGACATAATTTTAACTTGATTTTAAAGAATGTTTTTTTCTCTTTTGCTTTTTTGTGATTCCTTTTACATTTTCTTTTTTTTTGTGTATATTTGTGAGTACTTCATGGGAATTATGAGTAAAGTGGAATGCTTTTATTTATTTATGAGTGTGCAATTGTAATTAGTTTTTCAAATTATTTCACTATTTAAGTAATAGTTTAAGCCTAATTTTTTGAATTCTTTTTTATATTTTCTGCATTATAGGGAATTACTGTGTAGTTCTTTTTTCTATCGATATTTTCTACTGTAAGGGGGATTAGCGTATAGTTACTTTTCCTATCGATGTTTCTATTCTAAAGGCTTATACTATTTTCACAAACACGGCTTATTGAATAATAACGGTAGTTTTCCACAATAAGGCGCTTATTGAGCTCAAACTTTCCTACAAAATTCGAATCTATAATTAATTATTAGTGACTAATCGAATGCCTAATGAAAACAAAAGCCCAATGCAACTCTGTTGGCAGCGTCCCGCTTCTTAGTTTTTGGTGGGTTCAGTGCATAAAAATGTCATTTGTCAAAGTAAATGTCACTGTCTGTCATATAGCATTGTCATTTTATTCGCTTGACATTTCATCCTTCATACTAAACCAGCAAATACTGCTGTGCGAAAGCAAAAAATTTACGATTTCATTAGAAATGAGATCATTAAGTTTCTGTGTGAAAACAGTATTACATTGTTATGTAAGATTATTTTTATACTCAGCTGAGCAGAGCTCACAGAGTATATTAACTTTGTTCGCATAACGGTAATCCGTAACGGAATAAACTAATCGAGATAGATATAGACTCATATATATCAAAATGATCTGGGCGAAAAAAAAAATTCATTTAGCTATGTCCGTCCGTCCGTCCGTAAACACGATAACTTGAGTAAATTTTGAGGTATCTTGATAGAATTGGGTATGTAAGTTCTTGGGCACCCATTTCAGATCGCTATTTAAAATGAATGAAATCGGACAATAACCCCGCCCACTTTTTCTATATCGAAAATTTCGAAAAACCGAAAAAGGGCGATAATTCATTACCAAAGACGGCTAAACCGATGAAACTTGGTAGGTGGGTTGACCTTATGACGCAGAATAGAAAATTACTAAAATTTAATATCATTAAAGTATATAAGTAAATTATGTCCACATTCAACTCCAGTAATAATATGGTTCAACAAAATACAAAAATAAAAGAAAATTTCAAAATGGGCGTGGCTCCGCCCTTTTTCATTTAATTAGTCTATAATACTTTTAATACCATAAGGCGAACAAAAATCTACCAATCCTTGTGAACATTGGTAGGGGCATATATTTTTTGACGCTAACTGTTTTTTGTGAAAATGGGCGAAATCGGTTGAAGCTGCGCCCAGTTTTTACACACAGTCGTCCGTCTGTCCTTCCGCTCGGCCGTTAACACGAAAACTTGAGCAAAAATCGACATATCTTTACTAAACTTAGTTCACGTACTTATCTGAACTCACTTTATCTTGGTAAAAAAATTGGCCGAAATCCGACTATGACCACGCCCACTTTTTCGATATCGAAAATTACGAAAAATTAAAAAAATGCCATAATTCTATATCAAATATGAAAAAAGAGATGACGCATGGTAATTGGGATTGGCTCATTGACGCAAGATATAACTTTAGAAAAAACGTTGTAAAATGGGTGTGACACCTAACATATTAAGTAGAAGAAAATGAAAAAGTTCTGCATGGCGAAATCAAACGCCCTTGGAATCTTGGCAGGAACACTCTTCGTGGTACTACATATATAAATAAATTAGCGGTACCCGACAGCTGATGTTCTGGGTCACCCTGGTCAACATTTTGGTCGATATCTCGAAAACGCCTTCACATATACAACTAAGGGCCACTCCCTTTTAAAACCCTCATTAATACCTTTAATTTGATACCCATATCGTACAAACATATTCTAGAGTCACCCGTTGTCTACCCTTATGGCGATGTCTCAAAAAGGCGTCCACCTATAGAACTAAGGGTCACTACGTTTTAAATAATCATTAACACCTTTCATTTGATACCCATATCGTACAAACACATTCTAGAGTCACCCCTGGCCACCTTCTCGAAAAGGCGTCCACCTATAGCAATAAGGCCCACTCCCTTTTAAAATACTCATTAACACCTTTCACTTGATACCCATATCGTACAACACATATTCTAGAGTCACCCCTGGTCCACCTTTATGGCGATGTCTCAGCAAGGCGTCCACCTATAGAACTAAGGCCCACTCCTTTTTAAAATACTCATTAACACCTTTCATTTGATTCCCATATCGTACAGCACACATTCTAGAATCACCCCTGGTGCACCTTTATGGTGATATCCTGAAATGGCGTTCACCTATAGAACTACGACCCACTCCCTTTCAAAATACTCTTTAATACCATTTGAAACCCATGTCATACAAACACATTCCAGGGTTACCCTAGGTTAATTTTGCTAAATGGTGATTTTCCCTTATTTTGTCTCCAAAGGTCTCAGCTGAGTATGTAATGTTCGGTTACACCCGAACTTAGCCTTCCTTACTTGTTTCTATCTATGTTTTCTAGTCTAAATGGAATTAATGTAAGATTATTTTTCTCATTGATATTTTTCTCTACGGGGTTAAATTGAAAATATTTTGCTTATCGATATGTTCTAATTTATAAGGATTAAATGTAAAAATATTTTTTCTATTGATATTTACTACTTTGAAGGCTTAAATTTTTATGTAAACTTATTTTTTCCTATCAATATTTTGTAGTCTAAAGGGAGTGAATATAAGATTAATTTTCGTATCAACGTTGTCTACTTTGCGGGGTCCCCCATATATACTATCTAACTTAACTGGATACAATGAATCCTATTATATAAGATTATGACCATTGTCTTTGTTTTTATCGGCCTATTGATAAATGATTCAAGGTTCAATTCGAGGTCTTTTTTTTAAGATAATTATTATTTTTTGTACTACCGACTGTTTTCTTTATTTATTGTAAATTTGTTTTTTGGTTTCGGGTTTACAGTCCAATAAATCAGAAAAACGCCTTTTTTATTTTCTCGCCAAAGTTTCGACCTTTTATTTTGGTCTTCTTCAGGGCCTAATGACAAAAAAAAAATATAAAACTTAGTATATAAGGCCTTGCATTGCAAAAGAGGGTTAATAATTATTAATTACATATACACACAAAAGTACATATATAACACAATTATTGAAATCACTGATTCTTACTCAAAATTACTGCGTTCTTCCTTGTCCAGTTGTTTTGTATAGATATTTTGTGTTCTGCATTGTGCAGAAATGGTCATATATAAAATTTTAAATTATAGGGCTTTGGGATTAGTATTTTATAAATTTGAATAAAATTGAAAAGAAATAAGTAATAAAATGAACACAATGTAAATTCAAACAACAAACTATATATATACGTATTTGACGTTTGTTGATATTTTGTCAGCCGGTTCGTGCTTGATGGACTATGTAGAGCAGCTGATGATTGTTGACATCGTTAGAAAATACACGTATAGATGTCGCTGATGTTTTTAGCTTCTACGCTTCTTTTATTAACGCAGTTTTTATCAGCTTTAATAAATATTTATTCTAATAGGATTCTTTTCCCCAACTTTCTCTCTAGCCAATACTTTAGTTCCTTCGAAGTCAAATCTTTGTCCAATAGTAATAGCGTGGAGGGCGAGTGCACTTTTTTCTGTTTCTTTTTTCTCAACAGTTTTTCTTTTGCAATGCAAGGCCTTTTATACTAAGTTTTATATTTTTTTTTTGTCATTAGGCCCTGAAGAAGACCAAAATAAAAGGACGAAACGTTGGCGAGAAAATAAAAAAGGCGTTTTTCTGATTTATTGGACTGTAAACCCGAAACCAAAAAACAAATTTACAATAAGATAATTATTGTTATTTTTTAATTTTTCTATAATTGAAAAATTGTATTTTGTTTTTGGAATAGTAAGTAGAAAATTTTTCAGACAACCTGCCATAGCTACGCAGATATAGATCCATTTCGAAGGGTGCTAAGCCTTCATCATCAGTACGCTTTTGGCACGCTGCGCTAATCATTTAGCTACACAGCGGTGGTTTGTGTGGCAGGTTGTCTGAAAATTTTTCTACTTACTATTCCAAAAACAACTTTTCAGTTATAGAAAAATTAAAAAATAACAATAATCTATATATATATAAATGAATTTGTGTGCGTTAGGTCGTTCAAAACTGAAGAACGGCTACACCGATTTCAATAATTTTTTTTCTATTATTTTCGATCTGATTCAGGGATAATTTACGACAAAAAAATTTATTTAAAGAATTTCAGTTAAAAAATATTTTAGGCACTACTCAAAAACGGTTTGGCCGACTTCAAAAATTTTGTCTTTCCTTTATTTCGACCGGACTGACTGTTATTCACAGCAACAAAAAATTTGGGAAATCTTCAATTTATCAATATTTTAGCTAATAGTACGAGTTTGGTTGTTATTATTCATGCGGCTTTGGTGTTTTTACACACCAGTATATGAATCAGAGTGGATGGAAATAATTTGGTCAGATGTCGCCCTAATTAAATTTCTTTTATACAACCCTTTCGTATATGCAACATAAATTAAAATTTTTCCAATGCGAACCTTTGAGAATTCCACAAGACTTTTGTAATCTATATATATAAAAATATGAATTTGTGTGCGTTAGGTCGTTCAGAACTGAAAAACGGCTAAACCGATTTCAATAAATTTTTTTCTATTATTTTCGATCTGATTCAGGGATCATTTACGACAAAAAAATTTATTTAAAAAAGTTCAATAAAAAAATATTGAATATGAATCAGATTGGATGGAAATAATTTTGTCAGATGTCGCCCTAAATAAACAAAACGCTTATGAGAGTACCAAAACAATTGGTTCGCAGTTGTTGTAATCTATATATAACAAGTAAATAAGGACGCCATTTAGGGATATCGCCATAAAGGTGGACCAGGGCTGACTCTAGAATTTGTTTGTACGATATGGGTATCAAATGAAAGGTGTTAATGAGTGTTTTAAAAGGTTTGGGCTTAGTTCTATAGGTGGACGCCTTTTCGAGATATCGCCATAAAGGTGGACCAGGGGTGACTCTAGAATTTGCTTGTACGATATGGGTATTAAATGAAAGGTGTTAATGAGTATTTTAAAAGGGCGTAGGCCTTAGTTCCATATTACCATGTTCGTATATGAGCAGCGGAGAGTCAATGCACAAACACATGCAAATATCTGGGATACTCCTGAAAGTATGCAATGAGAAAAGCTATACAATTGTGCAATTGTAGTTACAGCTGAGAAGTTTGAGAGCTGATGGACTAGTAGATTCTGGAAGCGCCTAGAAAATGCGAACGTTGAAATCAAAGAGTATAAAAGGCAACATGTGTAGAGGCGCTGGAATTCAGTTTGATTTGAGCTGTCAAACAGTTTCGACTAAGACGCTATCTAGCGAGCAAAGGCAGTATTATTTTGAATAGTAGAGTTTCATTTGAGCTATCAATGAGTTGGTTATTAAGCAAGCTATTCGTTGCACAGTTTGAGTGTTATTGTGAAGTACTTTAATAAAGGCCATTTTGCATTATTATATATTGGAGTTATTTATTCAACAGTTTAGTGATTCGAACTTGGCAGAGGATTGCAAATAAGAGGATTTGCAAGTAAATTCGTTACAATTGGTGTCAGAAGAGGAATTGTTGAATAAATTCCAGCAACTGAAGAAGGAGCTGGAGAACGGTGGATTGAATACAACCGGCATTAACTCGAACTTCAGGCACGACTACGAGAGGCAATGGAAGCAGAAGGAATTGATGTGGACGAGTATGTCTTTTATCCTGATGGGGACGAGACAACAACAAAAATTGAAGAGAAAAACGAAACATTGCAGACAGTTACGAGCACAGACTTGAACAAGATTTTGGCTGCAATATCTGCTCAAACATCGACAGTATCATCTCAACTGGAAGAACAGAAAACGTATATGTCATCACAAATGGAATCCCAAGAGTCACGAATAAAATCGAAGATTGAAGCACAAGAAACGCGTATGTCAGAAATGTCGACACAGATTACATCGAAGATTGAAGCACAAGAAACGCGTATGTCAGAAATGTCGACACAGATTACATCGAATATTGAAGCACAAGAAACGCGTATGTCAGAAATATCGACACAGATTACATCCAAGATGGAAACTCAACTGGAAGAGCAAAAGACATATATGACATCTCAGTTGGCTGAGCGGTTGAAAGCACAGGAGGCCCGCATATCCTCGCAGCTGGAGGCACAGGAGATAAGGGTAACATCAAAGCTGGAAGCACAGGATACAAAAATTGTGCAGCTCGAGGACAAAATTGATGCCGAGATAGAAGCTTTGAGAGGTCGTATACTGGAGTTGCAAATGGATCGCCCAGCTGTTTCAGCGAGTAATCCAAAGGTAAAAACACCATCCTTTGACGGTTCTGTTCCTTTCCAGGTGTTTAAGATTCAGTTTGAGAACAAGCAGTGAACAACTGGAGTGCTGAAGATAAAGTTGCTGCACTATTCTTGGCATTGAAAGGATCTGCTGCTATTCCCGAGGGAGAACGGAACAACTACTAAACATTGATGAGCGCTCTAGAGAGCCGATACGGGTGCGAACACAGGAAGCAGATACACCAAATAGAGTTGCAAAACCGCTAACAAAAAGCTAATGAGACTTTGCAGGAGTTTGCGTCAGATGTCGAAAGGCTTGCACATTTGGCGAATGCCGACGCACCCGTGGAATACACCGAAAGGGTAAAAATTCAGAGCTTTATAAATGGCATACGGGACGTCGAAACGAAGCGAGCCACATACGCAAACCCAAAGGCAACATTTGCAGAAACGGTATCACATGCATTGACTCAAGAAACTGTCTCACTATTGAGTAAACCAGCCTACAAAGCTCATCGTGTGGAAGTGGAAAGACCAGATTGGGTAGACATAATTTTGGAAGCACTGAAGGGATCACAACAGAAGAATGCCAGAGTTATTAAATGTTTCAAGTGCGGCAACCCAGTTCATATTGCACGACATTACAGCACCGATCCCAATATCTCCAACAATGTGGGTGGCCGTAAACGCAGAGCTGAAGGAGATGAGCAAATATCCAAGTCCACTCAATCGTTAAACTAAGGGGCGAGAGTTGGCTCCCTCAATTGAATGCCCCATAATCTCTATCTCACAAGTTGGAAGAAGGTCAAACAATCTTACTGTTGGAGGACATGTGGATGGAAAGGAACGTTTACTGACTGTAGATACGGGCGCATCTCATTCCATCATTCGAGCGGATTTAGTCAACAAAAAGATAAGACCATTGCTTGGAGCAAGATTACGTACAACCACGGGAGAGGACACCCAGGTAATTGGAGAAGTAGAATGTAAAGTAGCAATTGGGAACGTCACGGTACTACACAATTTTATAGTGGCAGATATTGTTGATGAAATCATAATTGGAACGGACTTCTTAATCAACCAAGGCATCAAGATCGATATGCAAAGCAAGACGATGCGATATAAGAACATGGATGTGCCGCTTAATTTCGGCTACGAGAGAGGCTACAGCAGTAAACGAGTGCTGGTGGAAGAGAGTCAGCAAATACCACCAAAATCCGAAGCAGTAATCTGGGCAAAGGTTGATGGAGATTGTGGGACAAACAAATTGTGGGTTGTCGAAGCAGCACATAAATCAGCATTGAACATACTTGTAGGAAAAACCCTGGCTATGAAAAAACAAGATGGATGTATTCCGGTAAGAGTAATCAATGAGTTCAAGTCACCATTCAATTTTACCAAAGGAGCTATTTTGGGAAGATGCCAAGAGGCCGAAGTAGTTATTAACTGTGAACAGCTCCAGGAACACGTTTCATATAGTAATACTGATCTTTCAAACGACATCACGGCATGGACGCAAGGGATAGAGGAAGCCTATCAGAGTAAGGCAAAACAACTGCTCCTAAAGTACGCGAACATATTTGACCAGGATGGTTCCAAACCAGGCCGCACCAACGTTGTGAAACATCAAATTGACACTGGAGATACGAGGCCGATCCGTCAAGCTCCACGTAGTGTTCCACTGGCGAAGCGGGTAGTTGTGAGTCAAATCATACAAGAAATGAGCGAGAGCGGCGTCATCGAACCATCAGCTAGTCCATGGAGCTCACCGGTAGTACTTGTAAAGAAGAAGGATGGAAAAATGAGGTTTTGCGTGGACTACCGGAAGTTGAATGACGTAAAGAAAAAGGATAGCTATCCATTCCCAAGAATTGACGACACTCTGGACTCGCTATCTGGTACGAAAAGGTTTTCCACGCTGGACTTGAAAAGCGGCTACTGGCAAGTGGAGGTGAAGGAGGAAGATAAAGAGAAAACAGCCTTTAGTGTCGGTGATGGTCTTTGGCAATTTACAGTGATGCCTTTTGGACTTTGTAATGCACCAGCTACTTTTGAGAGATTCATGGACCAGGTACTGAAAGGACTACATTGGAAAACATGCTTGGTGTACCTGGACGACATCATCGTATTGGGGAAGAACTTTGATGAACATCTTAAGAATTTGGAAGAAGTTTTCCAGAGAATAGCTGGCGCTGGTCTGAAGTTAAGTCCCAAAAAGTGTACGCTGTTTAAAAAGGAAGTAAATTATTTGGGTCACAAGGTAACGACAGAAGGTACCCGTACATCGAATGAAAAGATAGAGGCAGTAAAGGATTGGCCAAGACCACAGACTCTGAATGAATTGAGAAGTTTGCTTGGGCTGTGCACATATTACCGCCGATTTTTACCAAATTTTTCCAGCGTAGCCCATAGCCTCCATGAGCTTTCAAGAAAAAATGAAGCTTTTGAATGGAAAAAGGAGCAAGAGGTGGCTTTCCAAACATTGAAGGAGCGTTTGTGCACTGCCCCAATGTTGGCATATCCGATTCCAGGAGCATTATTTATTCTAGATACAGATGCGAGTGGATATGCTATAGGAGGCGTTTTGTCACAACTGGTTGATGGACAGGAGAAGGTAGTTGCATATTACAGCCGTTCGATTGGAAAACCAGAGAGGAACTACTGCGTTACGGGAGAGAGCTTTTGGCATTGGTATAGTGCATTAAACATTTTCACAAATACCTCTACGGCCAGCGATTCCGTCTCAGGACATATCACGCAGCGTTAAAATGGCTTCTGCAGTTCCGTAATCCGGAAGGACAATGGGCACGGTGGATCGAGCGACTACAAAACTATGACTTTTCCATTGAGCATCGAAAAGGTAGTACCCATGGAAATGCCGATGCAATGTCACGAAGACCATGTAGTTTGGAATGCAAGCACTGTTCAAAGGCCGAGGCTACAGAAGACATTATAGATGTTCGGCTAATGACTATAACGTGTACGGATGAATGGGACAAGGAACAATTAAGAAAGTGTCAGCTAGAAGATACAGATCTGTCACATGTTATTCAAGGGATCGAACGAAACGAAAGACCAAGCAGAGAGGAGATGTCAGCAGAGAGTCCCATTGCGAAGTCATATTGGGTACAGTGGAACAGTATAGAATTGATATCCGGTTGCTTGCATCGATTATGGGAGAGTGAGCATGGTCAATGCAAGAAGAAATTAATAGATGTTCCCAGAAAGAGGATTCATGGCGTGGTCAGCGAGCTGCACAATGGTCCAAGTGGAGGTCATCTTGGAATCACGAAGACACTCGAGAAAATTAAGCAGAGATTCTATTGGGTTGGTTGCTGTCAGTCGGTCACCGAGTGGATTGCCAACTGCGAGGTATGCAACAGAGCGAAAGGCCCAAAGCCCGAAGTCATGGCCAGATGAAGCAGTATATTTCAGGTGCACCATTTGAACGGATCGCCATGGATGTCGCAGGTCCATTTCCAGAAACAGAAGCAGAAACAGTAACAGAAGTGGTTAAAAACGAATGGGTTGCAAGGTATGGTGTACCAATGGAGTTACATTCTGACCAAGGCAGGAATTTTGAATCAGCTCTGTTCCAAGAAATGTGCAAGAAGTTGGGCATACGAAAAACACGGACAACTGCATTGCATCCTCAGTCCGATGGTATGGTGGAACGTTTCAATAGAATATTGGAGGAGCATTTAAGGAAAGTAGTAGACAAGTACCATATGGACTGGGATACACACATATCATTATTATTGATGGCCTACCGATCGGCAGTACATGACACAACGGGCCAAACTCCCGCAAAGGTATTTTTGGCAATGACCTTCGACTGCCAGCTGATTTGAAGTATGGGATAGATGCCGATGCGGAGAAGAATGTCAAGAAATCCACTGGTGTCTTGGAGGAAGAGCTGAGAGAGATACACGATCTGGTAAGGCAACGAGCAAAGATTATGAGTGACAAGATGAAAGCGAGGTACGATAAAGCAATTAATTCGGAAGGGTTTTAGGAAGGAGATTTGGTGCTGCTATACAACCCAAAACGAAAAAAGTTTGTCCCCGAAATTGCAGTGTAACTGGGAAGGCCCATACAAAGTTGTAAAACGGATCAACGATGTAGTGTACCGCATACAAACCATTACCAAACCACGAACCAAAATGAAAGTGGTTCATTTGGAGAGGCTAGCAGCGTTTAGATCGAGAGATTTATCTGATCGGGACGATCATACTTAGGTGGAGGGCAGTTTTACGAATTAGAAAAACTAAGGGGTGCTGCTATCTCTAAGCCGATGATAAGCACTGACGCGAATTCACATCAATAATTCAATCATTATGTATCTACATAAACGAAACAATAATTGCGTCTACACATATGTACCATGTACGTATACGAGCAGCGGAGAGTCAATGCACAAACACATGCATATATCTGAGATACTCCTGAAAGTATGCAATGAGAAAAGATATAAAATTGTGCAATTGTAATTACAGCTGAGAAGTTTGAAAGCTGATGGGCTAGTAGATTCTGGAAGCGCCTAGAAGATGCGGACGTTGAAATCAAAGAGTATAAAAGGCAACAAGTATAGAGGCGCTGGAATTCAGTTTGATTTGAGCTGTCAAACAGTTTCGACTAAGACGCTATCTAGCGAGCAAGAGCAGTATTATTTTGAATAGTAGAGTTTCATTTGAGCTATCAATCAGTTGGTTATTAAGCTAGCTATTCGTTGAACAGTTTGAGTGTTATTGTGAAGTACTTTAATAAAGGCCATTTTGCATTATTACATATTGGAGTTATTTATTCAACAGTTTAGTGATTCGAACTTGGCAGAGGATTGCAAATAAGAGGATTTGCAAGTAAATTTGTTACAATTGGTGTCAGAAGAGGAATTGTTGAATAAATTCCAGCAACTGAAGGAGCTGGAGAACCGTGGATTTAATACAACCGGCATTAAACTCGAACTTCAAGCACGCCTACGGAGGCAATGGAAGCAGAAGGAATTGATGTGGACGACTATGTCTTTTATCCTTATGGGGACGAGACAACAACAAAAATTGAAGAGAAAAATGAAACATCGCAGATAGTTACGAGCACAGACTTGAACACGATTTTGGCTGCAATATCTGCTCAAACATCGACAGTATCATCTCAACTGGAAGAACAGAAAACGTATATGTCATCACAGATGGAATCCCAAGAGTCACGAATAACATCGAAGATTAAAGCACAAGAAACGCGTATTTCAGAAATATCGACACAGATTACATCCAAAATGGAAACTCAACTGGAAGAGCAAAAGACATATATGACATCTCAGTTGGCTGAGCGGTTGAAAGCACAGGAGGCCCGCATATCCTCGCAGCTGGAGGCACAGGAGATAATGGTAACATCAAAGCTGGAAGCACAGGATACAAAAATTGTGCAGCTCGAGGACAAAATTGATGCCGAGATAGAAGGTTTGAGAGGTCGTATACAGGAGTTGCAAATGAATCGCCCAGCTGTTTCAGCGAGTAATCCAAAGGTAAAAACACCATCCTTTGACGGTTCTGTTCCTTTCCAGGTGTTTAAGATTCAGTTTGAGAAGACCGCAGCAGTGAACAACTGGAGTGCTGAGGATAAAGTTGCTGCACTATTCGTGGCATTGAAACGATCTGCTGCTATTCCCGAGGGAGAACGGAACAACTACGAAACATTTATGAGCGCTCTAGAGAGGCGATACGGAAGCGAACACAGGAAGCAGATACACCAAATAGAGTTGCAAAACCGCTAACAAAAACTAATGAGACTTTGCAGGAGTTTGCGTCATATGTCGAAAGGCTTGCACATTTGGCGAATGCCGACGCATCCGTGGAATACACCGAAAGGGTAAAAATTCAGAGCTTTATAAATGGCATACGGGACGTCGAAACGAAGCGAGCCACATACGCAAACCCAAAGCCAACATTTGCAGAAATGGTATCACATGCATTGACTCGGGAAACTGCCTCACTATTGAGTAAACCAGCCTACAAAGCTCATCGTGTGGAAGTGGAAAGACCAGATTGGGTAGACACAATTTTGGAAGCACTGAAGGGATCACAACAGAAGAATGCCGGAGTTATTAAATGTTTCAAGTGCGGCAACCCAGTTCATATTGCACGACATTGCAGCACCGGTCCCAATAGCTCCAACAATGTGGGTGGCCGTAAACGCAGAGCTGAAGGAGATGAGCAAATCTCCAAGTCCACTCAATCGTTAAACAAAAGCGAGTCATCCGCAAGAGCCGAGAGTTGGCTCCCTCAATTGAATGCCCCATAATCTCTATCTCACAAGTTGGAAGAAGGTCAAACAATCTTACTTTTGGAGGACATGTGGATGGAAAGGAACGTTTACTGACTGTAGATACGGGCGCACCTCATTCCATCATTCGAGCGGATTTAGTCAACAAAAAGATAAGACCATTGCTTGGAGCAAGATTACGTACAACCACGGGAGGGGACACCCAGGTAATTGGAGAAGTAGAATGTAAAGTAGCAATTGGGAACGTCGCGGTCCTAAACAATTTTATGGTGGCAGATATTGTTGATGAAATCATAATTGGAACGGACTTCTTAATCAACCAAGGTATCAAGATCGATATGCAAAGCAAGACGATGCGATATAAGAACATGGATGTGCCGCTTAATTTCGGCTACGAGAGAGGCTACAGCAGTAAACGAGTGATGGTGGAAGAGAGTCAGCAAATACCACCAAAATCCGAAGCAGTCATCTGGGCAAAGGTTGATGGAGAATGTTGGACAAACAAATTGTGGGTTGTCGAAGCAGCAAATAAATCAGCATTGAACATACTTGTAGGAAAAACCCTGGCTATGAAAAAACAAGATGGACGTATTCCGGTAAGAGTACTCAATGAGTTCAAGTCACCATTCAATTTGACCAAAGGAGCTATTTTGGGAAGATGCCAAGAGGCCGAAGTAGTTATTAACTGTGAACAGCTCAAGGAACACGTTTCATATAGTAATACTGATCTTTCAAACGACATCACGGCATGGACGCAAGGATAGAGTAAGCCTATCAGAGTAAGGCAGAACAACTGCTCCTAAAGTACGCGAACATATTTGACCAGGATGGTTCCAAACCAGGCCGCACCAACGTTGTGAAACATCAAATTGACACTGGAGATGCGAGGCCGATCCGTCAAGCTCCACGTAGTGTTCCACTGGCGAAGCGGGAAGTTGTGAGTCAAATCATACAAGAAAGGAGAGACAGCGGCGTCATCGAACCATCAGCTAGTCCATGGAGCTCACTGGTAGTACTTGTAAAGAAGAAGGATGGAAAAATGAGGTTTTGCGTGGACTACCGGAAGTTGAATGACGTAACGAAAAAGAATAGCTATCCATTGCCAAGAATTGACGACACTCTGGACTCGCTATCTGGTACGAAATGGTTTTCCACGCTGGACTTGAAAAGCGGCTACTGGCAAGTGGAGGTGAAGGAGGAAGATAAGGAGAAAACAGCCTTTAGTGTCAGAGATGGTCTTTGACAATTTACAGTGATGCCTTTTGGACTTTGTAATGCACCAGCTACTTTTGAGAGACTCATGGACCAGGTACTGAAAGGACTACATTGGAAAACATGCTTGGTGTACCTGGACGACATCATCGTATTGGGGAAGAACTTTGATGAACATTTTAAGAATTTGGAGGAATTTTTCCAGAGAATAGCTGGCGCTGGTCTGAAGTTAAATTATTTGGGTCACAAGGTAACGACAGAAGGTATCCGTACAGCGAATGAAAAGATAGAAGCAGTAAAGGATTGGCCAAGACCACAGACTCTGCATGAATTGAGAAGTTTGCTTGGGCTGTGCCCATATTACCGCCGATTTTTAGCAAATTTTTCCAGCGTAGCCCATAGCCTCCATGAGCTTTCAAGAAAAAATGAAGCTTTTGAATGGAAAAAGGAGCAAGAGGTGGCTTTCCAAACATTGAAGGAGCGTTTGCGCATTGCCCCAATGTTGGCACATCCGATTCCAGGAGCAATATTTATTCTAGATACAGATGCGAGTGGATATGCTATAGGAGGCGTTTGGTCACAACTGGTTGATGGACAGGAGAAGGTAGTTGCATATTACAGCCGTTCGATTGGAAAACCAGAGAGGGACTACTGCGTTACGCGGAGAGAGCTTTTGGCATTGGTAGAGTGCATTAAACATTTTCACAAATACCTCTACGGCCAGCGATTCCGTCTCAGGACAGATCACGCAGCGTTAAAATGGCTTCTGCAGTTCCGTAATCCGGAGGGACAATGGGCACGGTGGATCGAGCTACTACAAAACTATGTGTTCGGCCTGGGTGCGTCTGAAACCGGCAGTGGGTAGGCACACACGGGTCGATCTCGGAATGGATGGGTCACACGGAAAAAATAAAGAAGAACGCAAAATAGGAATTCCTCGTTATAATAGTGTTTTAATTAGAGTGTAAGAAAATATACAATGTGTGTAAGGTTACCTTAATGTCGCAAAATTACGATGGTGATTCTGGGTGATGTGAACTGCTTGGCGGTCAATCGAGAAAGAGGTCGGTTATCCCGTTGAGGACAACCGCTAAGCCGCGAAAAAGTCCTCTGGTGTTAAGGAGGGGAAAGGCCACACATACAACCACCCCCACATATACGTGCATGGGTGCTGACAACCTGCGCACACACACGTGCAGGTGTATGAAACGCATGTATGTGCGTGCATGCACACACAAATGCGGCGTGAGTGTCGGTGGCTGGCAATATTATTAAAACGTTAGGGAGGGGCGCCGTCAATCAGGTAAAAGTTAGGCATTGGGCCTAAACATGCCGCCCCCCTTGCGGTGCGCAACGTCACAGTCCGCCAAGGATCACCGACCGTGAAGAAGAGGAAAAAAAAATAAAAAACTTATGACTAATTATGACAGTCCGCCGGCTTGGCGGCACGCAAGATGGTTTGCGCAGTGTGTGAGCTTGGTTGCTGATGCCTCGGTCATTCGGCACTTTTCCCGTTATGGTTCAATGCCTGAGCCAAGTTTGCCTAGAGCGAGGGATTGCGAAAAGAAGTAAGAAGATATACGTGTTGATATTTCTTGCCGTTTATTACAAATTCATTAGAGAGGAACAAACAAAGGATTTTGTATGAAGAAAATTCAATAAAAAATAACTTATTGTAATGATACAGGAGTGTAAAAGCATACCTCCATTGTGAATTCATACAAGTGGCGAAGGTTTGATAAAACCGTTCGCAATAGTAAACAGCCTCGATCCCCGGTTCAATCGCTGTTCGATTACTTAGAGCATTAGCTTAACGGTGGTTTTCAACCATCTTTGTAGACAACTGGTATATTGCTTCATTTACCTATTTCAAAATGCCTGCATGGCGGATTGCTCAAACTTAATCTATAAAGTTGATTTTTGGAATGAATATTGGTATGTAGTTTGATTTTCTGTATACACATTTAAAGGAAAGCTGATTTGAAACACAAAAGTACAATTTGTAGCACTTCAATTTAATAACGGCTAGTGAAACAAAACCTTTCTTCCAATCTCTGGCCATTCGCGACAACCGTTCTCCGTTTATTATTTGACAGGTAGGTAAGGCAATGGAGGAAAAGAAAGATTTTTCGTTGGTATGAATTCACAATGCACATCCTTTGCAACAGTGTACAAAAAAAAGTCAATAAAAATAACAAAGTGTAAAAAATGATGTGTTTCGGTCGTTACCGAACATTTTCATGTTAGGCCTTGGTTGTGCCTGAGAGTACCCAACCGAAGATGGTACTCTGAGCTAACAAAGGGCCAAACGTGGTGGGCAGAATCCCTGGTAGCATTATTTCCGCATATACGTCTCTCCCTAGTACGAGGCGGATAGGGGCGGAGGAATAAAATTGCGGATCCGCCAGACGGAGATGTGCATACGGGGATGCGATGGCGCTGTGGCCGCTGGTCGTGGGGGCTATTCGCCGAAAATTGGACACGACCGCCGCATGAGTTGCAATTCGTTTGTTTTGACCGTGTCTTCCTCGTATGCGTAGTAGGCATCCTGCTTGCCCGCCAATGGTGCTGGTAGGGAGTTGGAGCTCCTGGGCGAGCTCATCCGCAATCACTGTGGTGGGGAGCATCCATCGATTAAGGCGCGAACGAGGTGTAGCCGCCCCCCTGCTTCTATTTTCACGACCGCGGTGGGTGTGATCGCTACCGTCGGTATCATGGTGGCGGTGGCAGCGGAGTGCGGGGCTAGGAGCCCTGCCCGGAAGGTGGACGCTGTGGAGAGCTGCAATAAGCTGTATCGTTGGTTGCGATCTTGTGTCTGCTGATGGGTGTGGTGTCGTTGTTGCAGGCGAAGAGGCCTTGTCTCCGCTCTGCGGTCGCGCGGTTGTTGTCTTCGTTGAGGTTCCTTGGTTTGCCGGCGAAGAGACCGAGTCTCCACTCGGCCGTCACGAATATGGCGCTGGACTGTCGATGTGTTGTGCTGGAGCCGCTTCCTTTCATGCTGCAAAAGTGGTCGAAACGATTTGGCTGCTGCTGTTGTGTTCGGGCGAAGAGACCGAGTCTCCGCTCCGGTTCGGTGGATTCGAGCTGGACGAAGAGGCCCAGTCTCCGTTCCAGCATCTGACGCATATAATTATATGGAGTCGTCAGTCCGCTCACGGGGTGATTCCAGCTCCTCCTCAACTTGTACACTCTATGGCTTGGAGCGGGCTTCGTGGAAAAGCTGTTCCTCCTCATCAATCGAGGAGATGTGAAGCATCGTGTGATGTTTTTCGCCGCATTTTTTACATCGGCCTTGGCTTGGGCACGCGTTAGAGCGGTGGTCTAGAGCCAAGCAATTTTCACAGCAGGTCCCGCGGATCGCTAAGTAAAGGCGCTCCTCGGGCTTTTTGGCCCGAAAGATGGGGCACAGGCGTATGGGATGTTGCTTAAAACAAGCGCGGCATTCCGACGTATAACGCATGACGTTCCTGGCAGCATTTCGTTGCATAGCGGCAAAGCGACCCATTTTTCTGAAAGAAATGCAATATGTTTGACTGGGTCGAGTCATTCTCGAAAATGCGGGGGCGAGTGGTACCTAATTGTATTATTGGGATTTGGGAAATTTCATTAGCGCGCGCATAAGGGGAAACATCTGTCGCTGCATAAAAAAAAATATTCATATGTGGCGCGCATTATGTGCATGGCCTCTTTCCCCGCACGTTATGTGCCTGGGTCTTTAGTGCCTTATATTCTTTATTTTGTGTCACCCGGTAGATTTTAGTTAGCCACGGGCACACTAACGCTGCAGAAAAATTAGCATTTACGATTTTCGGTTCGCACATTCTGGTACCGAACCGGGTAGAAAGTGTATAGCGTGGGTTCTTTTGAGTCGCTGTTATTTGTGTTGTTGATGCTAAAAACCAACAACTTCCCTGCCCGCCACAAAAAAAATGTTTGGACAGCAAATTGTATGCTATGTAAAGAAAAAAATAAAAAATGTTCGTTTTGGACGAAGAGAAAAATTTATAGAATGAATCATTTTTTTTTTTTTTTTGTATTGCCCTTCGCTTATTTCTTCAACTTTTCCCCAACTACGCTTGTAGTCCTGTTTTATTGATGGCCTTTAGCAAACGACACGGTTCCCGAAGGGTATTTGGCTCCGGTACCGATTTTTCCGGGAACGGGTTTTTGGGTACCCGTTTGCATCTTTTTATGCATCCCTAACATAATGTGCATTTAAAACTCGGCATATATATGTACATACGTTGGTATAAGTATATGGACAGTCAGTGCACGGACTTTACCGCATTGGTAGGTTTACTAACTTTTCTGGCCCATTTTCATTTTCTACTACTATTACCACCGAGGCCCAAAATCTAACAATATTTCAGTATTTTCGCACTGTAAACGTATACTGCGATAATTTTAAAGTATAGAATTGCCGAGCCCACCCAACTAACATTAGGAGGCGATACTGACCAAATCAGTCAATTTTGAAAAATTTGTGAAGAACTTAAACAGGAAATAAATTTTTGATGAGATAAATATAGTAACTGAGCACGCAAATATTTTCTGCGCTATTTTTCTCAGTTTTTTTTTTTCGTGAATAATTTGAACGAAAATAAAAAGTTCTACGTAAACGAGAACATGCCGAAATCGGTTATTTTGTGGCAGTACTTTTGGTACTTTGGAATATTGTTGTTGTGATTAGACGTTTTGGTGCATGTTTGTCAGTATTTCACACTCACGATACAAGAAAAAAGGTGAGTATCGTATAGGCATAAGCTATGTAGGCATATACAAATGTACATGTAATTTTGTCTTGTTTACGTGTTTTAAAGGTGTCATTTCCTTGAAATGCGCGTTATTTGTTTTACAATACATTATTAATTGTTTGGTACAAATATGAACTGTAGCTGTTGTTTTCTTGGTAAAAACTACCAACTACTACTATTTTAATTTTTTCGTCTACTACCATTCCCTTTTTAGAATTCCGCTCACTGGTACCAGCATACCAACGGCAAAGACAAAAAAACGCACATTCATATACACCCGTGTATAGAATGTAAAATTCCTATGAATTGAAACAACGGGAAGTGTATCAAGTGATTTTCCGTTCGTTCATTTCATTTTTTACTACGGCGTGCACAAGATGGCCAATTTATAGCTACATTCAGGGGACACGTTCAGGCAGCGTATAAAATAGCTTGGTCTCGAGATTTACGTTTAATTGTTAGTGGTAGCAAAGATTCAACGTTAAAAGTTTGGAGCGTTCAAACGAAAAAATTTTCCCAAGAACTGCCAGGGCATGCAGATGGAAAACTGTGGGATTACTAATGCCGGTACGTCAATAAGAGGACACAATCAGCAAAAATGTTATTCAGAAAAAAGTCTCAACTCTAAATGCACAATTTGCAAGCGAATAATTCGCCACAGTACGTATATGGAAGTAGGTATATTTCGAGATTATTTAAACATTAATATAATTGTAAAGACGGAGTTGACGTAACCGAGTACATGTGCCCAGTTTTAAATTCTTTTTTAATTGATTTGCAACTTTGCTCTGACGTAGCGACAGGTGTCTATTGTTTGGGTCAGTGTCAATGGGGCGATCTTGTACAGATTGATCCCTAAATGTTGGCGTTATTGTACGTTTAGAACGTGAGAACTTCCATGGTTTGGGTATGCATGGCAAAGTAATTGAATGCAAACCTACACCACTGCATAAGCGTAGAGAGAATCGCAATCCAATTGCTTTGGATGCCGATCAAAATCAGATGAGACGACGTGATATAGTAAAAGTAATGGAGGGCCCACATGGGGGCGGCATGCTGGCTTTTTTGATGCTTTCCCCGTCATCAGTTTCTTCAAAAATTCGTTTTGTTCTTTTACCAAGCTGCTGTGATTGTCCTCTCTCCCATTTTGTGGTGTTGTGGAAACAAGAAGAGTCGCTACGACTCGACGCCTTTTTTTCATTTTGATCACAATCAGGTGTTTGTGCATTTTTATCATTTTCATCCATGAAATTCGACCTTGTACTACTTGGAAATTTGTTTGTGAAATAAGCTGTGGCGCAACAACATCAAAATCGTTTTCTGAACTTTCAGCAAATTCTAATGCAAGCTTGGAGTCGAAAAGATCAATCTGTTCCTGCTGTTTATTCAGTTCCTGAACGCGTTTACGATTCTGGCATTACATACCTTGCAAGACCATTTCATAGCCTTTTTTACTAAATCAACCTGATATATTTGACATTCAATGCATTGTACAATTCTCAATTCCTGGGGCATTTTTCTCAAAAACTTAATCAGTGCCAAAAACAAATACTCAGACTTGGATGATAGCGTTTGAAGGTTGATTCGGCCTTAATATTGGAATTACCATCGATTTCTAATATTAAAATAAATTAATTTGAATAGTAACATGCTGGGCGTTCCGGAGAGATAAAACATCTCTATCGCAGTATAGACTTCTTGCATTGTGGCATGTACACAGAAATGGTGGCATATTTGTTTGTGAGACACGTCATTTACAATTCGCTGGCGGTAGGAAGAGTCAAGTTAATAGTGCTGGCACACTTGGCGGTTTCGGTTTTATGTCGCCACGCATATAATCGGCAATGCACCCCTCGAATGGTCGTGGAGGACGTGGGGGTAGCAGAGGTGGACGTGGCGGCTTCAGAGTAACACGGGATCGCGAAATATTAGGAAGAACTATTAAAATTAGCGGTGGACCATATAAAAGCGTTGTTGGCATTACTAAGGATGCCACTGAGAGTACAGCACAAGTCGAGTTACATATTTCGTGTCAAACTATATCTGTTGACCGTAATCATATCGCAATGGTTGGTATGCCTGGAAAGGAGGGTGCCAGCGTCTACATATGGCCGTAATCAGCACGTACATGTGGCTATGGCTCACAGACCCCAGTGTATGCTGTGGCTGGTTCGAAGACACCATTGCTAGGCAATGAAACGCCCAATTGGGATTCAGAGGGTCTTAAACCTTATAGCGCTGCAATGACACCAACACATGATGGCAGCATGCCACCACGTCATGGCGCTTGGGATCCTAGTATTGCTAATATACCAGGATGCACAAATGACTTTGACTGCACATTTGAGGAGCCGAGCCCAAGTCCTGGTTATAATCCCAGGAAACCGGGTTATCTATTAAATACGCAATTTGCTCCACAAACACTAGGAACTTTATACGGCTCAGATCGTTGTTACAGTCCATTCAATCCAAGTCCTAGTCCAACACCATCACCATATCCAGTGGGTTATATGAATGCACCATCGCCATCTAATTATTCCCCAAATACACCAGGAGGTAATCAACAATCACCGTATAATCCGCAAACACCTGGTGCAAGTTTGGATTCACCAATTGGTGATTGGTGTACCACAGATATTGAAGTTAAAATTCATACACATGACGATGCTGGTTTAGTTGGACAAACAGGCATTATACGTACTGTATCAACTGGTGGTTGCTCTGTATTCTTGCGTCAAGAAGATCCCAGTGTATCGATTGTAAGTGAACATTTGGCACCGGTACTATCAGAAGTAGGCGATGAATTCAAAGTAATTTATGGTGACTAGAGGGAATCGGTTGGTAAGGTGCATTCAGTGTCGGATAAGGATACTAGCGTTTGTCAGATTATTGATGAAATCAAATTGCTTCCAACAGCTTATTTATGCAAAATGAAATCTATTGATTAAAATAAGTTGTTTGAATAAGAACAAATTTTAGCGAACTTTGTATAAATTGTACACATTTCACGTTGGATATGCAAATAAAATCAAAGACATAAAACTCCAACAAAAGCGTGGGCCTGAACGATCATTGGTCGGTGCCCACAACTACCACAACGAAATTCCTGCTCTTGCAGACAACGCTAAATGGGATCGGCTTGTCCGGCGGAGGACAAGCTTTACGATTCCGAAGCACCTACGGTTCCCCCGCACCACTGGAAGACGATGCAATAAATGTCCTTGGTGAGTGGTCTCCAGTGGGTAGGGTTGAACGTCTTCGGGAATATCTACATATTACCTGTGATTTTTCAGGGTGGAGGCAATCGCTTTTTTTTAATTTAATTTAATTTAATTTATTTGGATTGAAGTCGACACAGACACAATGCGGTCGACTACTAAGATATATAAAACATAAAATTAATGTTATAATTAAACATATTTAAATTCAACCATACATAGGGAATAAAGTACAAAATATCAGGCCAGACGTGACAGTATTGAATTATGCAACTCGGAAAACGAACATTCAAAACTGATGCAGTTATACAAAGTGTTGTAGTGCGAACACCAACTTCGCAGTGGATTATTTTTGGCAAAATTTTGCCGGCAAAGTGGTGGACGTTCTACCAGGAATAGCAAAATTTAGTCGACTAACAAGGTCAGATGAGTCGATCTCGCCCATAATGAGCTTGTGAATGAACATTACCCCGAGTAAAGTTCTTCGATTTTCTAAAGTTGGCAGATTTATAAGGAGAAGCCTATTTCTATATGGTGGCAAATGCACACTAGAATCCCAGTTAAGACCACGTAGTGCAAATATAATGAATTGCTTCTGTACTGACTCAATACGCTTTATAAAGTTTTGATACCCTGGGCACCAGACACACGAACAATACTCTAAGATTGGTCGTACCAACGATGTGTAGAGGGTCTTAGTCAGATACGGATCATTAAACTCCTTAGCCCATCGCTTCACAAAACCGAGTATACTCGTTGCTTTGCTTACCATTGATGAGATATGCGTATTAAAAGTCAATTTAGGATCAAAAAGAACGCCTAGATCACTTACGACAGATATACGCTCCAAAGGCGTGCTGTTTAACGTATACGATGTCAAACTTGGCTTCACTCGGTGAAATGTCATTAGTTTACACTTCGAGCAATTCAAAACTAGTAAATTTGCAGTACACCAACATTGAAATGAGTCCAAGTCTGCCTGAAGAAACTCCACACGGGAAGACTCCGAAGGCAAGTATGAGTAACAAAGTTTAACATCATCTGCATACATAAGAGTTCGGGAATGTATGAGAGTTTGTGGTAAGTCATTTATAAACAAGGTAAAAAGTAACGGACCCAAATGACTACCCTGAGGCACACCAGACGTTACATCAAACAACCTAGAAAAGCTGTTTTTAAACAAAACTTGTTGAGTCCGATTCGCGAGATAGCTTTCGAGCCATGCAAGCAAATGCTTTGGAAATCCAAGTAAATCAAGTTTGTAAACTAAAAGCTCATGATTGACAGAGTCAAACGCTTTACTGAAGTCGGTATAGATCACATCCGTTTGCCTATTGTTTAAAAATCCATCCATTACAAAAGAAGTAAACTCTAGCAAGTTGGTAGTAGTTGATCTACGCGGCACAAACCCATGCTGGCAGGGCGATAATATGGAGCTACACATGTGTTGAAGTTGACATGTAATTATTCGCTCAAATGCTTTGGGAATAGCTGAAAGCTTAGCTATACCTCTATAGTTCTCGACACTAGACCTACTACCTTTTTTGTGTAAAGGTATAATAAATGATTTCTTCCAAATCAATGGAAAAGTGGCAGATTCCACAGATAATTGGAATAATTTATGTATCGGCTCAGATAAGTTAACTGCACAGTATTTGAGTACACAACTAGGAACACCATCTGGACCCGGAGAAAAAATCGGTTTCAAACCGAGAAGGCTCTGAAGAACAGTATTCTTATCAATTACTGGATTAGGAATGCAATTAAAACTTTCCAGGTTGTAGGAGTGTTGACCGGGTTGAAAACGTTTAGATGAGTAGGTCGACCTGAAGAATTCTGCAAATAATTCCGCAATATCATTATCAGAACTAGCATTCTTGCAACCAAAAGAAAAAGTAGCTGGAAAACCAGATGTTTTCCTCTTGGAATTAACAAAACTGTAAAATCTTTTCGGATTGTTGAAAAATTGAAATTTACAACTGCTTAAGTACAATTTATAACATTGTTGGTTTAGACAATGAAAGTTGCAACGAGCAACCGAATATTTAGAAAAATCGGCAGACGATCCTGATCTCTTGAAACGTTTATAAAGCCTAGATTTAACATTATTGAGTCTAATAAGTTGTCTTGTGAACCAAGGTGGTTTACTTGTTCCAGCACTAACACATCGAAGGGGGACACAGCTTTCAAAGAAGCCATCAAGAATACCGTAAAATAATGAAGTCGCTGAGTTGACGTCCTTACTCGAATAAAGATCTGACCAGTCATGAGTAGCAATCAATTCGTTGAGTTTTATGAAGTCCGCCTTATAAAAACATCTTGAGCGGGATCGAGATTTTAATTTTGTAAAGCACAGCTCCATAGGAGGCTGAATAATATCAATTGCTATTTCAAGCGTAGGATGTAAGGGATCTTCTGGAAAAGATAAAGGAGAAATACGATTGAGAGCAATACCCACTGATTCATCCACAAATACCAGGTCAAGAATCTTGTTTTTACAATTTAAAACATTGTTGATCTGTACGAGAGATGTATCTAAAATATTCTTAACGAAATCATGCTGACAGGTGGGAGTCAAAGTGTTTGAGTCGCTCAAGCTAATCCAATTTACCGAGGGTAAGTTGAAATCACCAAGAACGACTAAGCGATCTTTGTCTCGCAACTGAGAGTACAAGTTTCGAATAGCTAAATTATGGCAATTGTAAACATACATATCCGACCGGGGCGGAATATATGAGAAACAAATATATAAGTTAAAACATCGCATTGAAATCTTTACTGCTATAAACTCAATATCAAATGCGTTGTCCGACAACAGCAACTCGGATGAAAGACTTGAGTCCACAGCAATAAGAACACCGCCTGCTCTAGATATACGATCACGCCGGTAAACGACGTAGTTACTTGAAAAAAGCTCAGCGTTAAAATTGTCAGGTTTTAACCAGGTCTCGGTGAAAGCAACAACCTACGCTGTAAAAGCGAAACTGTTAAGAAAAAAGGTATTTAATTTAGATCGTAAACCACGAACATTTTGGTAATGAACGACTATAGAGAGTGAGTCGGTGACTACTTTTTTGCTGTACCCGCGGTGAAGGTAATAGAGTTTTTTGGCACTATATTGGTATTTCTCTTGTACAAATGCACCACAGAATGCTCCGGCCAAAAAGAACTGTCAAGAACACTATCAACATAAAGGTGTGGCACAGTTATTTTAAAAGATGAAATTTCCCTTTCATATTTAAAGTTAAATTTGAAAACTTCAACACTAGAATTATTAATATTAAGTTTAGAGCATATATAATTTGAAATATCATCGACAGTCAATGAAGCATGCAACCGAGAAACAAAAATTGCTCTGCGAGGCGGAACGGCAGTCACCTCCCTAGGACCAACAGGTTGCACCACGGAAACTGTCGAAGCAGAAATAGATGTTGATGTGGATGCAGAAGTTGACGTAGATGCAGGTGATGAGCCCACTGTCGAAGCAGAAATTGATGTTGAAGTTGATGTAGATGCAGAAGTTGATGTAGATACAGCTGACGAAACCACTGTGGTCGACTTCTTACGACGTTTGCTAACACCTGTACGTTTGCCTTTATTACCCTCATCAACATACTGTGACTCAACAGCATGCTTTGTGTTATTGGTTTTTAATGTAGTATTGTTTGCAGTTTTGTTGTGCGTGTCATTGTTATTATTATTTTTAACTAAAGAAGAAGCATAGGTACTAGCTTTAGCGCGACCAATGCTGTTGACCACCGCTTTAGATACAGGAGCAGAATTTATCTCATTAATATTTAATGATGTTCTATGTATGTTAGAATGTGTTGATGAAGCGCCATGAAGATGAGTGTCAGACAAAGAGCGAAAACGAAAGCTGTTCAAAGGCAATGGCTGTTTAACATGAAACTTCGCAAAATCTTCTCTCAAGACTTTCACATCATTTGCGGCAGCAGTGTTGTTGTCATAAAGGTATTTAAAATCAGAGCGAATCTCTGCTTGCCAATCGCTAATTTTGGCAAGTAGTTCGCACAAGCATAGTACGCTGGTGATTATGTCACAATGACATGCATTATAATCACTCAGGCGAGTCAAACTGGGCATGTGTTGGATGCATCGCGATATGCACAAGAAATGATGTTAAACCTAGAGGGCAAAATTTTAATCCTCTAAAGAATGTGGTTGCACCAATAGCACAAGCACCACTTTTCGTTTTAATTATACTCAGTTGAGCAGAGCTCACAGAGTATATTAAGTTTGATTGCATAACGGTTGGTTGTACATATATAAATTTATCGAGATGGATATAGACTTCCATATATCAAAATAATCAGGATCGAAAAAAAATTTGATTGAGCCATGTCCGTCCGTCCGTCCACCGTCCGTCCGTCCATTAACACGATAACTTAAGTAAATTTTGAGGTATCTTGATGAACGTCAAGTGCGAACGTTAAGCTGTGAAGTTGTGTTTTGATTTCTACTGTGCCTTATTTTGTCTTAAATAAATAAATTTGTTTGTTTAAATAATTATTGTGCTAAAAAATAAGTGTAAACACGTTGTGTACTGCATTCGCAATTTAAAGTTCTGCTTTTCTTTACTAAAATAAATTGTATCTTAAAAATAATTGATAAAGTGTGTATATCCATACATACATACATATTTGCCGAGTCACTTTGCATATTTGTTGTTGCATTTGATTGGCATTTACATATTTTCAGTTTTCAATTGTTATTTGCTCGTGCACATTTACTTCATTTTCTTTTCACTGCCACAGCTGTTTGCATTGTGTGTTGTTAAGCGTCAGTTAATAGCGATCTTAAACTGCACATACAGTGATCTTCAAACTGCTCAAACAGTGATTTTCTTACTGTGATCTCCAAACTATTTTCACTGCCTCCGTCTGTTTAATCAATTTTACTTTAACTTATAATGTCTTGCAATTTTGTTAACTGCCAATTGAAAGGTGATACCGAGCGTTTCGTGTCGTGCTGGCTTTGTGATGAGCTTGCTCATATGAAGTGCGCTAGTTTGACAGCAAGGGTGTGTGATGCGATCAACGATAACAAGGGTGTGCGTTGGTCGTGCTTGAAATGCAGATCCACCGAAGTGGATCTTTTTAAGCTTTTCAAACATACCCGAAACGCATTCTCCGAAATCGGTAAGGAACTTTCTACATTAGGGGATAAATTCAAGTATTATGAAAACTGGTTTAAAACTTTCAAATGTATTACCGATTCAGCTGCTAATGCTAACAGCGACAGTCGTGACAGCAAACGAAAACGAACTGATGTCTCGGCTGGCGTATTGACCCTAGACCCCGTTCAAAACATCCAGAACCCAATCGTTCCTACACCTAGCACGATAGAATTAATAAACTTAGCATCTCCAAGTCCTCTTACAGTAGAGCCTTCAACATCAAAGGCACCTCCAACAAAACTAGCAGCTAGAAAAAATATTGAACCTGCAAACCGTTCTCAGGCGACTGAGCCTGGAACTAGGAAGTTGGTTGTAGTCCCTCCTAAAAAATCGATATTCGTGTCAAGATTCGACAGGGATACTACTGAGGAGGATCTGAAATCGTATATCTTCTCAAAAAGGAAAACCCATGACGTAACAATTCGGAAATTTAATTTTAGTTATGAAAGAAACGTATCTTCCTTTAGATTAGATGTACCTATTGACCATTTTGACACTATCTTGAGTAACGATTTTTGGCCCTCTGGGGCACTTGTGCGGGAATTTGAATATAGGCGGAATAAGAGTGTTCCAAACTTGGCAAAGATCCCTGTTAATAACACTGAGTCAAAAAACTGAACGAAAAATCTGCTTTAGATATACTTTACCAAAATGTTAGAGGCTTAAACACCAAGTTAACAGAACTGTTTTTAAAATCATTTAACTCAAGCTACGATATAATTGCTTTAACCGAAACCTGGCTGAAACCTCATGTTTTTAACTCAGAGATCCTCTGTAATGACTACCAGATATATCGAAATGACCGCCTGAACAGGGTTGGGGGTGGGGTTCTGCTTGCTGTACACTCTTCAATACCATCTGAAGAGATTTGCGTAACCGCCACCGATACAACTGAGTTCTTGTGCATACGCACACAACTAGCAAATATCCACATTTATTTGGCCATCTGTTATATCCCGCCATCTTCTGAACTGTCCGTTTATATGAATCACATTTCCTTGCTAAGAACTGTTAATTCGATGCTAAAGCCTTCCGATTCCATTATTGTCTTGGGTGACTTCAATATGCCACACATATCATGGTGCATCTCTGGCTTTAATATCGTACCAGTTTCGTCAAAGTCTTCCAACAATGAATTTCTAGACGGAATGTCTGAGCTGTGCCTTCAACAAATCAACATCCAATCGAATAAATTCGGAAGAGTGTTGGATTTAGCCTTTGTGGATGATGAATCTAAATATTCCATTAGTCGATGCGAACCCATTATTGAACCTGAAGATGCTTACCACCCTTCCCTCAAAATAGTTTACGAAGTTGTAAATTATGCTTGTAACAGCGGAAATAAGCGATACGACTCCAGTTATCGCTTCGACTTTGCGAAGGCCAATTTTAAAAAATTAAATCGTGATCTATCTCGAATAGTGTGGCCAACATTTAATGCTGATGTGGAGCAAAGCGTTTCTCACTTTTACAATACCATTTACTGTCTTTTTGAAAAATACGTACCTAAGCGGATTTGTGTACATTCCGATACAAGCCAAGTATGGTTCACTAAAGAGCTGAAAATTTTAAAGAATAAAAAGTCTCGATCTTTCAAGTTGTTCAAAAAGACGGGTTTACATAACCATTACTTACAGTACTCGATTCTACGCTGCAAGTATTTTCAATTGAACAAAAAGTGTTACAAAGCTTATCTTTGTAAAATGAAAAGAAATATAACTTGCAACCCGAAGGCATTTTACGGATTCGTAAACTATAAACGCAGGGTGAAAAGGTTTCCATCATCCATGAAATTCCAAGATAATATTTCCAGCGATGATCAAGAGATCGCCGACTTCTTTGCGGAATTTTTCAAATCAAATTACTCTATTGAGACCAACGTTCCACCTAATGAATACCCATACCATATTGATTCATGTTATTCAATCAGAGCTCCATTTATATCTTCAGAAGATGTATTATCTTATTTAAAAACTTTAAAAGTATCATATTCATACGGCCCCGGCAGGATCCCGACACACTTTCTTAAAAAATGTGCCGCAAACATCTATCAGCCGCTAACAGATTTATTTAATTTATCTTTAATTTATGGCGTTTTCCCAACAATATGGAAGGAATCTTTTCTTATTCCGCTTCATAAAAATGGAAGCAGGTCTTCAATAGAAAACTACCGGGGCATAGCAAAGTTATCCGCTATCCCAAAGTTATTTGAGGCTATTGTTACCCACCACCTAAAATTCCCTATTTCCCCCATAATTGCAAGCTCGCAGCATGGGTTCTGTAAGGGCAAATCACCTATCACCAATTTACTAGAATTTACCACCCACGTTTCTAATGGATTTAGAAAAGGCCTTCACACTGATGTAATTTACACCGATTTCAGTAAAGCTTTCGACAAAGTATCACACCCATTACTTATTCATAAGCTCAGTCAACTCGGTTTTCAACCCCGTCTTATATGTTGGATTTCTTCGTATCTTGGTTATCGTACGCAAAAAGTAATCTTTAAAAATACACTTTCTGGGGTCATCAATGTTTCTTCTGGTGTTCCTCAGGGCAGCCATCTTGATCCGAATCTGTTCTTGTTGTTCATAAATGATATATCTGGTACAATTAAATACTCAAAAATCTTGATGTACGCAGACGATGTAAAACTTTTCAAATCATGTGCCTCGGTTGAGGAACATTCCTTGCTTCAAATGGATTTAAATCACTTGGTTACCTGGTGCAATGTAAATTATATGCCGCTCAATCTCAAAAAATGTAAATTCATGTGTTTTTCTCGGAGAGTTTCGCCACCAGCTTCATATACAATTAACAACTATAGTCTAGAAACTGTAAATAATTTTATTGACTTGGGAGTCATGATGGATTCCAAACTTAGTTTCAATCTTCATATTAATGCTACAGTGAATAAAGGCAAAGGTGTTTTTGCATTTGTTAAACGGTGGTCAAAAGAATTTAACGACCCTTACATAACTAAAGCACTTTTTACAACATTAGTTAGGCCAATATTAGAATACGGCTCGATAATTTGGAATCCGCGTTATCAAGTCCATGCAGACAGTCTCGAATCAATACAAAAACAATTTTTACTATTTGCCTTAAGAAATTTCCAATGGGACTCTTTAACTAATCTTCCACCTTATACTAATCGATTAAAGCTTATCAATATTCCAACTCTTGCTAGTCGAAGGGAAATGCTTGGTGTGATATTTATGACAAAACTTTTAAATGGATCAATTTCGAGCCCATTCCTTCTGAATGAAGTGAACTTTTGCGTTCCCTCTCGGACATCGAGACACTTCAAACCTCTTCTGCTGAAACAATGTAGAACGAATTTCGAACAAAATGAACCTTTTCGGCGTTTATGCCAAGATTATAACTCTCACTCAAACACATTTGATAGCTCGGACTCCCTTTTTTCTATAAAAAAGATTGTTCTCACCTCTCTAAATTAATGTATAATACGTTTGCTTCTGTTCTCTTTAAGTATTACGCTTGGCTGATGAAATTTCCTCTGTAGCTGAGCAGTCTCAGATCGTGACGCTTGACAAACCGCTGCCCATCAAAGACTCGGCAAAATAAAAAAAATAAAAAAAAAAAGTTATTATATATATATATAAATCGATCGCGTGAACAGGATTAGCCTGGTTTCATTGGGCCACTTGAGGGCAGCGCGCTGCCACAACGTCCATTAAAAAAAAAATGTGGTATGTAGGTTCCTGAGCACTCATCTCAGATCGCTATTTAAAATGAACGATATCGGACTATAACCACGCCCACTTTTTCGATATCGAAAATTTTGAAAAACCGCAAAAGTGCGATAATTCATTACAAAAGACAGATAAAGCGACGAAACTTGGTAGATGGGTTGAACTTATGACACAGAATAGAAAATTAGTAAAATTTTGGATAATGGGCGTGGCACCTCCCACTTTTAAAAGAAGGTAATTTAAAATTTTTGCAAGCTGTAATTTGGCAGTCGTTGAAGATATGATGAAATTTGGCAGGAACGTTACTCCTATTACTATATGTACGCTTAATAAAAATTAGCAAAATCTGTAGGGTAGTTGCGCATGGATTTTTATTTTGATTGTATTTATAGTTAAGAAGGAAACGGTTGCTTTCCATTTTAACTATTTTTTAATAGCTATTTCAAGTTTTTGGGTGATGGGATGAATCCTGATACATTTTGTTGGCCTCGCGCCTTTGGCCGAGTGTGTAGGTGTTCTGTCATCCTCGCTCGGGGTGAGCGGGTGAAGTTGGGTTGATTTGCTGTCCTCGCTCTGGGAGAGCGGGTGAATTGTGGGTTGGTTTTTAAAAATGAAAATCTAGTGGGCCGAATGCCTTTCGGTTCTGTGGCAGATATCGAATCTGCGTTAGGTTATTGCTTGGCCTCGTTCCTTTGGCTGAGTGCATCAGCGTTCCGTGGCAGACGCTGAGTCTGCGTTAGGGTTCTGGTATCCTCGCTCGGGGTAAGTGAGTGAAGTGGGATTTGGTTTTGAAAATTAAAAATAAGTGTTTTGTGGCAGATGGGGATCTGCATTAGGGTGGTTGATTGGCCTCGGTGGGCGAGCGCTGGGTTTTTGGGGGATTATCGATAGGGAAGTGGAGTTTGGAAGGGAGTGAGGGAGGGGAACGGAGGGTTTGTTACGAGGAGTTATTGGCCTTCTCGCAATCCGTCTCCTCCGTTGGGAAGAAGGATCAGTTTGACCAAAGGTCGTCTGACTTGACCCTTCTTGGTAAATAGGTCGACTACACGTACTCGGTTATCTTCTCCGGGGTGTACGTTGACGACTCTACCTAGCCTCCACTCGTTGGGAGATAAGTTGTCCTCTTTGAGGACAGCGAGATCTCCCACTTTTATATTTTCTTTGGGATGTTTCCACTTCACTCGTTTTTGAAGTTCGGATAGATATTCCACCTTCCATCGTTTGCAGAAAGTGTGATGGAGGGCTTTGAGTTTCTGCCATCGATTGATCATCGAGGCAGAGCTCTCACTGGCATCTGGTTCTGGTGGAGCCAGCAGGTGGCTGCCGGTTAGGAAATGTGCGGGGGTTAGTGGTTCCAGGTCCGTTGGGTCATTCGATCCTGGACTGAGAGGGCGCGAGTTGAGGCAAGCCTCAATCCTGCACAAAAGTGTTTGGAACTCCTCCATAGTATATTTGTGGGGAGAAGCAATCTTTTTGAAGTGGCTTTTGAAGCTCTTCACTCCCGCTTGCCACAGGCCGCCCATATGTGGAGCGGCGGCGGGAATAAAATGCCAGCTCAATGCTTGATGGCTATACTTTGAGATTGTTTTATCTCGGCTTTCTGCCAGGAAGGTTTTGAATTCCGATCGTAGAGATCTGGAAGCTCAGACAAAGTTCGTACCATTGTCGGCGTAGATGTTTTTCGGAAATCTCTTCTCGCGATAAAACGCGAAAAGGCTGCGAGGAAGCATGGGGTGGTTAGGTCACTAAAATCTGAAATCGGTCAAGAATATCTATGTGATCTACCCTTTTCGTGGCATATGATTGTGCCTTCTTCTCCTCAATGGACGTTTTGTATTCGGTCTCTTGTGCTGGCCAGTGGGAATTGTCTTCTTGCAGCCAAGAAGGTCCCTGTCACCACAACGAATTGTTAACCAACTCTGATGCAAGTAGTCCTCTGCTTCCTAGATCCGCTGGATTAAATTCCGAGAGTCCACGTGAAGCCAGTCCTTGCTACCAACCATATCGATAATCTTAGTGATTCGGTGTACGACGAAGGTTGACCAGGAACAGGGCGGCTTTCTTATCCATGCGAGTACGATGGTTGAATCCGTCCAGAGGTGAACTTTTGCTGGTCCCAAATGAATGTTTCGGAATATTGATTTCATGATTTCTGCAAGCAGCACGGCGCCGCAGGGTTCTAAACGTGGTAGCGAGATGGTTTTCACTGGAGCTGCTCTGGTTTTTGCTAAAAGTGTATGAAAACCTGAGCGTCTCTTTTCACGCGCATGTATACCGCTGCAGCATATGCTTTCTCGGAAGCGTCACAGAAGCCGTGGATTTCTATGTCGTCTTCCGGTGAAAAATTTACCCACCGCGGTATCCTAATGTTATCTATTTCGCTATAGTGTTGGGTGAAATTTTCCCACCGTTCTAAGGTAGTTGGGGAGACAGGTTCGTCCCACCCGGTGCCCTCTAACGAGATATTCTGCATTAGTATTTTTGCCACTATGACCATTGGTGCAAGCCAGCCTAAAGGGTCGAAAAGTTTGGCTATAGCGGATAGGATTGCGCGTTTGGTGATGTTCTCGCCATTCTCTAAAACTCCTGCGGTGAAGTAAAACATGTCTGAATGCGCGTTCCATCGTATTCCGAGTGCCTTCACCGAGCTAGCCTCTTCAAACGCTAGGAAGTCCTCGCTGAGTAGATCCGTTTTGGGGATGTCCTGAACGATTTCCTCACAATTTGATGTCCACTTGCGCAATGGAAAGCCATCTTAGTGTAATACTTCGCGAATCTCGTTTCTTGCTTTGATAGTTGACGCTATTGGGTGGGTATTTTCTACATCATCAGCCAATTGTAGAAGTGACCGTATCGCGAGGTAGGGGGCGCAGTTTACACCAAAGGTGACAGTCTTTAGTTCGTAAAGACTGATGGGTTCGTTGGGGGATGTTCGGTGGACAATTCTTTGAAATTTGGCGTGATTATCGGTCACCCAAATTTGCCTATACATCTTTTCTATGTCACTATTAAAGACAAAGCGGTACGGTCTCCAACGTAGAATTAAAATAGGCAAGTCTGCTTGGAGTACTGGACCTGGGTGGAGTATGTCGTTTAGACTAATGCCATTTGCCGTCGGACTTAACGCGTTGAAGACGACGCGCACTTTGGTAGTGGTACTTTCCGCCTTTACAACGGCGTGGTGGGGCAGGAAATAATTATCTAAATCGTCGGATGGAATATTGTTTTTGATTTTTCTCATATGTCCAAGCGTTTCGTATTCGGATAACACCCGAACATACTCTTTCCCTAACTCTTGGTTTTTCAGTAATCGCCCCTCATTTCTGAAGAATTGTGAACATGCGCGCTTTAAGGACGGTCCTAATGCAATCTTCTCAGGATAATCCTGTCTGAATGGTAGCGAAACTGTATATCTTTCACTTTCATCACGTTTTGTTGTGTCCTTAAATAATTGTTCACAATACCTTTCTTCTTCATTAAGCATTTTGTTTTTGGGAACATTTTCTACCTCCCAGAAAGCTTTTAATTGGTTGTCCAACGCAACCTCGTTGTAGAATGACATGATTCTTTTCGTTGGACTCGGTGCTTCGATGCGACCGGTTAGTATCCAACCGAACACTGTCTCTTGGGCCAAAAGTGTATTTAGTACATTCTTTTTCAGACCGCTCAGTATAATTTGGGGGTATATGTCTCCTCCAAGTATGAGGTCTACGTCTTCGTTGATGTAGAGCCTTTTGTCTGCCAACACCAAGTCTGGGAATGCCTGCATAGTCATGGCGTTGATATGGCAGGATGGAAGATTCCCAGTGAGTTTGGCTAGGACTAGATCGGATGTAGTCAGGCTGAAGCAGGCATCCACTGGTGAACGTAATTCAATTTTGGATGCCTCTTTCAACTGAGCTGACACCGCATTTGTGATGCCTGAAACTTCGGCATGCATTTTTCTCGCTGGCAAATTGATTCTGCGTTTCAGTCTTTCAGTTATAAAGGAACATTCAGACCCTGAATCAATTAATGCCCGTGCGGAGAAGTCGGTACCATTATGGTGAATGTGTACGCGAGCAGTTCCTAATAGCACACCTGTGCTGGAATTCGTATGACAGGATGTCACATTTTTGTTCCCGTTTGAACCTGGGTTTCTGATTCCTGTCTCGCTAATGCCTGTCTAGAAGTAGAGGGCCTATTATCGTAGGAGTTTTGGGGCGGGTTGTAGGTGGTGTTTTTCTGTAGGATATCAGCATGCAGGAGCGTATGGTGACGAGAGTGGCACGTATTACAGCTGTAGGAACTGGTGCATCTGGTCACTGTGTGTCCTGGGGATAGACAATTCAGACAACCACTTGTAGATTTTATGAATTTAATCCTTTCTGGAGGGGTTAACTCGCAAAAGCGTGAACAGTTTCGTAATCTGTGCTCTGCGGACTTGCACCTTTTACACATTGCGTTTGACGTCGGTCTGGATATCTTTGTTTGAAAGGCACCAAGTCTTTTCGTAGGGGGTTCTGTTGATTGTCGCGACGCGTTTAGTTTTTGCACTTTCGAAGTGGCATGCCCTGTAAAACCAGACACTGTTTCAAGTGTCTGAAACCGATTAGACAGGAATTTATCCATATCCTCCCACTTGGATATGTCCATTTTATGATCTATACTTTACTCCCATAGAGCCAACGTGCTCTCTGGTAGCTTGGTTGAGCAGAGATAAGTCAGGATTTCATTCCAATTGGAAGTGTCAATTTTGTGGCATTTGAGGGACGAAATACAATTATTTATATCATTTTGCAGCTTTTTTATTGAACTGCCACACTCACTTTCTGCCTTTTTTAAGTAAAATAAAATTTGTAGTTGTGTGTTAACTAAGATACGTTTGTTCTCATATCTTTCACACAAGTTTTTCCAGGCCATCTCGAAGCCTTCATTTTTGAGAGGGCATTTTTTAACGATATCATTTGCTTCGCCCTGCATTTTGTTGTTGAGATGGAATAACTTTTCCACCCCTTTCAAGCTGGAATTGTTTATATATATTGCCGTGAAAAGGTCGCGAAAAGTTGGCCAAGACAGATAATCCCCTTTAAAAACTTCCGTGTCGCAAGCAGGGAGGCGAATTTTATGCCCATGAGGTTCTTGCTCAGGGTTGACGTTCTTTTCATCCTTCTTGTATTTTTCTGCCTCAGCAGATATAGACGCTGAACATCGCACGTAGATTGCGTATGCTGCCTTTTGCTTCTTTCTGATCGCCATAACGTCATCCGCTGACACCTCATCAGATCCCAATAGCGAATCAAACGCAGACTTTACCTTCTTCCACAAGAGCCGCAACTCTTCCTGCTGTATGGCAAGGGTGTGTTTGCTATGGTCGCTCTCCGGAATAAGGCTGTAATCTTTATCAAACTCTGCGATTGATTCTGCTAAACGGATGTAGGTTTCCATTGTTTTATTTACGTTTATTAACGAGAAAATTGCCGATTATAGAAATGGAACGCTTTAGAGTAAAAATACCTGCCCAGCCGTAAATAAACACTTGAAATTCGAAGCTTTATTATTTATTTTTATATTGCAGACTTTTTGTCTCGGTAGCGACAACAACAGAGATTTATTTTTCAACTTTTTTGTCACAACAGCGACAACAAAAAGGTTTATTTTTGGACTTTTGCCTCGGCAGTAATAACAGAAAAAGGGGACCACTCGCCACCTACACAGTTTAATTGTTGAATTGTAAAAAGGAAAGTGCGTGCGATATTGTTTTTCGGAATTGAATTAAGCGGACAAAAGTGTAAAAAAGTGTTTTAAGTGACGTGAGCGCCTGCTTAATTAAATTGTACTTGATTTTGTGTCTGTGATTTACAAATCAACAACAACAAAAAATGGTTAAATATCGTGAGGTTGTTTGAAAGTGAGGTTATGTTATCCTCTTCCTTGTGTTGTGTCTGGAAAACCTTACCACTGGTGGGGGGATAGACCAGATAATCACAAGGACCGAAATAAATGAAAAACAAGTGATTTAAATTTTGAACCAAGGACTTAAACAATTGGCGCTCACAAAAATAACCTTCACTGTGTACACTTTTTTGTTGAACTCACTTCTCCGCGCACAATAGGTATTTTTCTTTGTTTTTAAATAACCAGCACTCGAAAAAAAAAGTAGCGAGAAATATAAACTTACTTTGTTTTTTGTGGAGAAATTGATTGTTGCAATAGGTTGTGGCAAATCTTTGGCAAATTGTGCTGTGTTTCCAGTGGCTGCTACTATGTGTTTTATATGCTCGCAATGAAAGTCGCGTGTTATTTTTTTTGGCTGCTGGGGCAAATCCTTTGTGGCAATTCTTTGCAAAATTTGGTAGTAGGCAGAATCCTTCGGCAAAAGTTTATGAGTTGGATAAATTGTGCTGTGCAGGTAGATTCTCTGGTGCAGTGGACTGTAATTTTAGGCTTTTAGTTCCTTTTTTCGGTGAGTAAGGACCAATGCTCGACCTGGGTGCGTCTGAAACCGGCAGTGGGTAGGCGCACACGGGTCGATCTCGGAATGGATGGGTCACTCGGAATAAATAAAGAAAAACGCAAAAGAGGAATTCCTCGTTATAATAGTGTTTTAATTAGAGTGTAAGAAAATATACAATGTGTGTAAGGTTACCTTAATTTCGCAAAATTACGATGGTGATCCTGGGCGATATGAACTGCTTGGCGGTCAATCGAGAAAGAGGCCGGTTATACCGTTGAGGACAACCGCTAAGCCGCGAAAAAGTCCTGTGGTGTTAAGGAGGGGAAAGGCCACACATACAACCACCCCCACATATACGTGCATGGGTGCTGACAACCTGCACACACACACGTGCAGGTGTATGAAACGCATGCATTTGCATGCATGCACACACAAATGCGGCGTGAGTGTGGGTGGCTGGAAATATTATTAAAACGTTAGGGAGGGGCGCCGTCAATCAGGTAAAAGTTAGGCATTGGGCCTAAACACTATGACTTTTCCATTGAGCATCGAAAAGGTAGTACCCATGGAAATGCCGATGCAATGTCACGAAGACCATGTAGTTTTGAATGCAAGCACTGTTCAAAGGCCGAGGCTAAAGAAGACATTATAGATGTTCGGCTAATGACTATAACGTGTACGGATGAATGGGACAAGGAACAATTAAGAAAGTGTCAGCTAGAAGATACAGATCTGTCACATGTTATGCAAGGGCTCGAACGAAACGAAAGACCAAGCAGAGAGGAGATGTCAGCAGAGAGTCCCATTGCGAAGTCATATTGGGCACAGTGGAACAGTATAGAATTGATATCCGGTTGCTTGCATCGAGTATGGGAGAGTGAGCATGGTCAATGCAAGAAGAAATTAATAGTTGTTCCCAGAAAGAGGATTCCTGGCGTGCTCCACCAGCTGCACAATGGTCCAAGTGGAGGTCATCTTGGAATCACGAAGACACTCGAGAAAATTAAGCAGGGATTCTATTGGGTTGGTTGCTGTCAGTCGGTAACCGAGTGGATTGCCAACTGCGAGGTATGCAACAGAGCGAAAGGCCCAAAGCCCGAAGTCATGGCCAGATGAAGCAGTATATTTCAGGTGCACCATTTGAAAGGATCGCCATGGATGTCGCAGGTCCATTTCCTACTAGCAACCGCGGAAACAAATACGTACTGGTGGTTATGGATTATTTCAATAAATGGCCAGAGGTATACCCAATCCCAAACCAAGAAGCAGAAACAGTAGCAGATATAGGATATATGCCGATGCGGAGAGGAATGTCAAGAAATCCACTGGTGTCTTGGAAGAAGATCTGAGAGAGATACACGATCTGGTAAGGCAACGAGCAAAGATTATGAGTAACAAGATGAAAGCGAGGTACGATAAAGCAATTAATTCGGAAGGGTTTCAGGAAGGAGATTTGGTGCTGCTATACAACCCAAAACGAAAAAAAGGTTTGTGCCCGAAATTGCAGTGTAACTGGGAAGGCCCATACAAAGTTGTAAACCAGATCAACGATGTAGTGTACCGCATACAAACCATTACCAAACCACGAACCAAAATGAAAGTGGTTCATTTGGAGAAGCTAGCAGCGTTTAGATCGAGAGATTTATCTGATTGGGACGATCATACTTAGGTGTAGGGCAGTGTTACGAATTAGCAAAACTAAGGGGTGCTGCTATCTCTAAGCCGATGCTAAGCACTGACGCGAATTCACATCAATAATTCAATCATTATGTATCTACATAAACGAAACAATAATTGCGTCTACACATATGTACCATGTACGTATACGAGCAGCGGAGAGTCAATGCACAAATACATGCACATATTTGATATACTCCTGAAAGTATTAAATGAGAAAAGATATAAAATTGTGCAATTGTAATTACAGCTGAGAGGTTTCAAAGCTGATGGACTAGTAGATTCTGGAAGCGCCTAGAAGATGCGAACGTTGAAATCAAAGACTATAAAAGGCAACAAGTGTAGAGACGCTGGAATTCAGTTTTATTTGAGCTGTCAAGCAGTTTCGACTAAGACGCTATCTAGCGAGCGAGAGCAGTATTATTTTGAATAGTAGAGTTTCATTTGAGCTACCAATCAGTTGGTTATTAAGCAAGCTATTCGTTGCACAGTTTGAGTGTTATTGTGAAGTACTTTAATAAAGGCCCTTTTGCATTATTACATATTGGAGTCATTTATTCAACAGTTTAGTGATTCGAACTTGGCAGAGGATTGCAAATAAGAGGTTTTGCAAGTAAATTCGTTACAGTATGATATGGGTATCAAACGAAAGGTGTTAATGAGTATTTTAAAAGGCCGTGGGCTTAGTTCTATAGGTGGACGCCTTTTCGCGATATCGCCATAAAGGTGGACCAGGGGTGACTCTAGAATTTGTTTGTACGATATGGGTATCAAACGAAAGGTGATAATGAGTATTTTAAAAGGGAGTGAGCCCTAGTTCTATAGGTGGACGCCTTTTCTAGATAGCGTTATAAAGGTGGAACAGTGGTGACTCTATAATGTGTTTGTACGATATGGGTATCAAATAAAGGTATTAATGAGGGTTTTAAAAGGGAGTGGTAGTAGTTGTATATGTGAAGGCGTTTTCGAGATATCGACCAAAATATTGCCCAGGGTGACCGAGAACATCATCTGTCGCGTACGGCTAATTTATTTACATATGTAATACCACGAACCTTTCCTTTTTTCTTCTACTTAATGTGGTAGGTGTCACACACATTTTACAAAGTTTTTTTCTAAAGTTATATTTTGCGTCAATAAACCAATCCAATCACCATGTTTCATCCCTTTTTTCGTATTTGGTATAGAATTATGGCATTTTTTTCATATTTCGTAATTTTCGATATCGAAAAAGTGGGCGTGGTTATAGTCGTATTTCGGCCATTTTTTATACCAATACAAAGTGAGTTCAGATAAGTACGTGAACTAAGTTTAGTAAAGATATATCGATGTTTGCTCAAGTTATCGTGTTGAGGGCCGAGCGGAAGGACAGACGGTCGACTGTGTATAAAAACTGGGCGTGGCTATAACCGATTTCGCCCTTTTTCACAGAAAATTGTTATCGTCCTAGAATCTAAGCCCCTACCAAATTTCACAAGAATTGGTAAATTTTTGTTCGACTTATGGCATTAAAATTATCCTGGACAAATTAAATGAAAAAAGGCGGAACCACGCCCATTTTAACATTTTCTTTTATTTTTGTATTTTGGTGCACCATATCATTACTGGAGTTGAATGTTGACATAATTGACTTATATACTGTAAAGATATAAAATTTTTGGTTAAAATTTGACTTTAAAAAAATTTTTTTTTAAGTTGGCGTAGTCGTTCTCCGATTTTGCTCGTTTTTATTAAGCACACATATAGTAATAGGAGTAACGTTCCTACCAAATTTTCTCATGATATCTTCAAAGACTGCCAAATTACAGCTTGTAAAACTTTTAAATTACATTCTTTTAAAAGTGGGCGGTGCCACGCCCGTTGTCCAAAATTTTACTAATTTTCTATTTTACGTCATAGGTTCAACTCACCTACCAAGTTTCATCGCTTTATCCGTCTTTGGTAATGAATTATCGCACTTTTTCGGTTTTTCGAAATTTTTGATATCGAAAAAGTGGGCGTGGTTATAGTCCGATATTGTACATTTTAAATAGCGATCTGAGATGAGTGCCCAGGAACCTACGTACCAAATTTCGTCAAGATACCTCAAAATTTACTCAAGTTATCGTGTTAACTGACAGACGGACGGACATGGCTCAATCAAATTTTTTTTCGATACTGATGATTTTGATATATGGAAGTCTATATCTATCTCGATTCCTTTATACCTGTACAACCAACCATTATCCAATCAAAGTTAATATACTCTGTGAGCTATAAAAATGAATTTGTGTGCGTTAGGTCGTGCAAAACTGAAAAACGGCTACACCGATTTCAATATTTTTTTTCTATTATTTTCGATCTGATTCAGGGATCGATCATTTACGACAAACAATTTATTTTAAATACTTCAATTAAAAAATATTCCTGCTATAACTCAAAAATGTTTTGACCGATTTGACTGACTGTTCATTTACAGCGAAAAAAAAAAATTGGAAAATCTTCAATTTATCAATAGCCGTGTTTTTTTTTTACACGTAAACGTCTATACGCTTAAATTTTATATGAACTGCTAAGCGTCAAACTTTAAATACACCTCTGAAATTACTTTGCATAAAATGTGTACTATTAAATTTCAATACGCATTATACTCAGATGTAACTAAAATATGTGTTTTTGTTTCACCCTCTACGCTAATTCTATGTATTCTATGTGTGTCCACAATTCATCGCAAGCTATATGTTATACCCTATGGCCATCAGAGGGCTGTGTCTCCGCTTTTCTGTACACCCTGTGGCTGCAGCTAGGTATTTAACCACTGCCGCTAGATGGGTCTCCTAAGCATTATCTAAGCGAGGATAGGCGTTTTTTTACACCCCTTTATTATTTGCAACATTTTTGTAAGAAGTGATATAAATTTAAATTTTTCCAATGCAACCAGTACTGCCGCTCACATATTTTTCTTCGTACTAAAAAAATTGTTTCACAGAATTGAAAGACGAATGGTTATTTACCATTTTTTATTTTTCAAGAACAAGAAAATACATCAAATTTTCATTAACATCTTCATACGTACATATATCATTAATTTTCATGTAGGATCAAAAATTAATAAGTAAGGAAGGTTAAGTTCGGGTGTAACCGAACATTGTATACTCAGTTGAGAGCTATGGAAACAAAATAAGGGAAAATCACTTCGTAGTAAAATTAACCTAGGGTAACCCTGGAATGTGTTTGTATGACATGTGTATCAAATGGAAGGTATTAAAGAGTATTTAAAGAGGGAGTGGGCCATAGTTCTATAGATGGACGCCATTTAGGGATATCGCCATAACGGTGGACCAGGGCTGACTATAGAATTTGTTTGTACGACATGGTTATCAAATGAAAGTGTTAGTGAGGATTTTAAAAGGGAATGGGCCTAAGTTCTATAGGAGGACGCCTTTTCAAGATATCGCCATAAAGGTGGACCAGGGGTGACTCTAGAATTTGTTTGTACGATATGGGTATCAAATGAAAGGTGTTAATGAGTATTTTAAAAGGGAGTGGGCCTTAGTTCTATAGGTGGACGCCTTTTCGAGATATCGCCATAAAAGTGGACCAGGGGTGACTCTAGAATTTGTTTGTACGATATGGGTATCAAATGAAAGGTGTTAATGATTATTTTAAAAGGGAGTGGGCCTTAGCTCTATGGGTGGACGCCTTTTCGAGATATCGCCATAAACGTGGACCAGGGGTGACTCTAGAATGCGTTTGTAAAATATGAGTATCAAACGAATGGTGCTAATGAGTATTTTAAAAGGGAGTGGGCCTCATATCTATGGGTGGACGCCTTTTCGAGATATCGCCATAAAGGTGGACCAGGGGTGACTCTAGAATTTGTTTGTACGATATGGTTATCAAATGAAAAGTGTTAATGAGTATTTCAAAAGGGAGTGGGCCTTAGTTCTATAGGTGGACGCCTTTTCGGAATATCGTTATAAAGGTGGACCAGAGTTGACTCTAGAATGCTGGGACTGAAACTCGGAATGGGACTGGAACAAAATACATACTACCCGGGGGGACTGGCAATAAGGGATGAAGAAGAATTGGAAAAACTTGAGAGAAGAGAAAAGGGGGAAGGAAAAGGAGACTGAGAAAGAGATAGAGTGAGACGAAGATAGAGATAGAGAAGCGAAAAAAACGGAGGGAGGAGTCAATAAAATGATTAAGAAGAAGTGAAGAGGGGAGGACAGAGTAAGAGAGAAAAAGCTTATTAAAATGTATGCAGGTAGACCAAATTTACGGCAGAATAACGTCTGACGGGTCTGCTAGTCTTATATATAACAAGTAAGGAAGGTTAAGTTCGGGTGTATCCGAACATTACATACTCAGATGAGAGCTATGGTGACAACATAAGGGAAAATAACCATGTAGGAAAATGAACCGAGGGAAACCATGGAATGTGTTTGTATGACATGTGTTTCAAATGAAAGGCATTAAAGAGTATTTTATGAAGGAATGGGCCATAGTTCTATAGGTGGACGCCATTTAGGGATATCGCCATAAAGGTGGATCAGGGTTGACTCTAGAATTTGTTTGTACGATATGGGTATCAAATTAAAGGTATTAATGAGGGTTTTAAAAGGGAATAATCCTTAGTTCCATAGGTGGACGCCGTTTCGAGATATCTCCATAAAGGTGGACCGGGGGTGACCCTAGAATTTGTTTGTACAATATGGGTATCAAAAGAAAGGTGTTAATGAGTATTTTAAAAGGGAGTGGTCCTTAGTTCCATAGGTGGACGCCGTTTTGAGATATCGCCATAAAAGTGGACCAGGGGTGACCCTAGAATTTCTTTGTACGATATGGGTATCAAATGAAAGGTATTAATTGGGGTTTTAAAAGGGAGTGGTGGTAGTTGTATAGGTGGTCGCCTTTTCGAGATATCGAAATAAAGGTGGACCAGGGGTGACTCTAGAATGCGTTTGTACAATATGGGTATCAAATGAAAGGTGTTGGTGAGTATTTTAAAAGGTAGTGGGCCTTTGTTCTATTGGTGGACGCCGTTTCGAAATATCGCCATAAAGGTGGACCAGGGGTGACTCTAGAATGTGTTTGTACGATATGGGTATCAAATTAAAGGTATTAATGAGGGTTTTAAAAGGGACTGGTGGTAGTTGTATAGGTGGTCGCTTGTTCGAGATATCGCCATAAAGGTGGACCAGGGGTGACTCTAGAATACGTTTGTACAATATGGGTATCAAACGAAAGTTGTTAATGAGTATTTTTAAAAGGGAGTGGGCCTTCGTTCTATAGGTGGTCGCCTTTTCGAGATATCGCCATAAAGATGGACCAGGGGTGACTCTAGAATATGTTTGTACGATATGGGTATCAAATGAAAGGTGTTAATGGGTATTTTAAAAGGGCGTGGGGCTTATTTCTATAGGTGGATGCCTTTTCGAGATATCGCCATAAAGGTGGACCAGGGGTGACTCTAGAATGTGTTTGTACGATATTGGTATCAAATTAAAGGTATTAATGAAAGTTTTAAAAGGGAGTGGTGGTAGTTGTATATGTGAAGTCGTTTTCCAGATATCGACCAAAATTTGGACCAGGGTGACCCAGAACATCATCTGTTGGATACCGCTAATTTATTTATATTTGTAATACCTGCCAAGATATCAAGGGTGTTTTATTTCGCCCTGCAGAACTTTTCATTTTCTTGTACTTAATATGGTAAGTGTCACAACCATTTTACAAAGTTTTTTCTGAAGTTATATTTCGCGTCAATAAACCAATCCAATTACCACGTTTCATCCCTTTTTTTGTATTTGGTATAGAATTATTGCATTTTTTTCATTTTTCGTAATTTTCGATATCGAAAAAGTTGGCGTGGTCATAGTCGGATTTCGTTCATTTTTTATACCAAGATAAAGTGAGTACAGATAAGTATGTGAACTAAGTTCAGTAAAGATATGTCGATTTTTGCTCAAGTTATCGTGTTAACGGACATGCGGAAGGACAGACGGAAGACTGTGTATAAAAACTGGGAGTGGCTTCAACCGATTTCGCACATTTTCACAGAAAACAGTTATCGTCATTAAATCTATGCCCCTACCAAATTTCAAAAGGATTGGGACATTTTTGTTCGACTTATGGCATTAAAAGTATCCTAGACAAACTAAGTGAAAAAGGGCGGAGCCACGCCAATTTTGAAGTTTTCTTTATTTTTTGTATTTTGTTGCACCATATCATTACTAGAGTTGAATGTTGACATAATTTACTTATATACTGTAAAGATATAAAATTTTTTGTTTTTAAAAGTGGGCGTGGTCCTTCTCCGATTTTGCTAATTTTTAATAAGCGTACATATAGTAATAGGAGTAACGTTCCTGCCAAATTTTATCATGATATCTTCAACGACTGCCAAATTACAGCTTGCAAAATTTTAAATTACTTTCTTTTAAAAGTGGGCGGTGCCACGGCCATTGTCCAAAATTTTACTAATTTTCTATTCTTCGCCATAAGTTCAACTCACCTACCAAGTTTCATCGCTTTATCTGTCTTTGGTAACGAATTATTGCACGTTTTCCGTTTTTCGAAATTTTCGATATCGAAAAAGTGGGCGTGGTTATAGTCCGATATCGTTCATTTTAAATAGCGAACTGAGATGAGTGCTCAGGAACCAACATACCAAATTTCATCAAGATAACTCAAAATTTACTCAAGTTATCGTGTTAACGGACGGACGGACATGGCTCAATCAAATTTTTTTTCGATCCTGATGATTTTGATATATGGAAGTCTATATCTATCTCGATTCCTTTATACCTGTACAACCAACCGTTATCCAATCAAACTTAATATACTCTGTGAGCTCTGCTCAACTGAGTATAAAAAGAAAGGCTAGAATGTGTGTTAGTTGGTAGCCGGTGTTTGAAGAGATACGCCGGTCGATTTTGTTCAAGCTTTCACATAAGTTGCGTATACCTCACCCGGTGGTTTGTCCACGGGTTTGGTTGCGATCGACGCACAGAGTCTCGAGATATAGGCCAAAACGTGGACCCGGGTATCCCTAGAATGTGTTTATAGATTATGGATACCAAATGAAAGCTGTCAATGTGTGCTTTAGTAGAGGGTAATTTTCATACACCTGGTTACTAGGGTCTCGAGATATAGGCCAAAACGTGGGTCCGTGAACGCCTAGACAGCGTTTTTTACATTAAGGCTATCAAATTGAAGCTGTTGATGAGTGCTTTAGTACAGGGTAGTTTTCATACCTATTGGTGACTAGGGTCTCGAAATATAGACCAAATCGTGGATCAGGGTAACACTAGGATGTCTTTTTACATAATGGGTATCAAATTGAAGCTGTTGATGTGTGCTTTAGTACAGAGTAAGTTTTATGCCGCTGGATGACTAGGTTATCGAGATATAGGCCAAAACGTGGACCCGGATACCCATAGAATGTGCGTGTAATATGGGTATCAAATGAAAGCTGTTGCTGAGAGCTTTAAAGTAATTTTCATTGTGATATTCGGTTTAGTCGCATCAACCTAGCAAAACTGATAAATATGCATGCGAAGCCGAAATTAAGATATGAATTAATAAAACCAACTGAACCTTAATCAGTTTATGCTACGCCTCACATTTTTAGAAATTTCACGCGCACAACGCTTTTATTTAATTGTCTGATCAACGCGCTAGATTGATAAGGAGTGTGATGACTAGTACCTAGGACCTACCTAATTATTTTCTAGCTTTTCGTATTATTATTATTTCATGTAAGTATTGTTTTCAATAAAATCGTTTAACTTAACATTTTTTTTTAAATATTTCATTGTTACATAAATGGACGTTTACGCTTAAACTTTAAAGGTCAAACTCTAAATACACCTCTGCTGAAATTGCTGCGCATAAAATTAGTACTACTAAATTTCAATACGCATTATACTCAGATGTAACTGAAATATGTGTCTATGTTCCTCTACACTAATTCAATTTATCACCTCAACAACGCGTAAACGTATACGCGTGTAAAAAAAAATACGACTGGTATTCTTCTTGGGCAAAAGTTTTATGGTGAAAATATCACAACGATACCTTGCATCACTTTTCCTTAAATTTTTTATATCGCTACTTAGAAAAATGTAGCAAATAGGAGGTGTAAAATGTAGACAGTTAAGACGCACACCTGTATCAAATGTGTGTACCTTTACAAATTGTGTGCCATAGCTGCCGTTCCTAGCACTTTCGTACTGAAACTGGTACTTTAAAAATGATTTGATACGTTGGTAAGTTATTTTTAAGTTTGGATCCTACATGAAAATTAATGATATATGTACGTATGAGGATGTTAATGAAAATTTGATGTATTTTCTTGATCTTGAAAAATAAAAATGGTAAATAACCATTTGTCTTTCAATTCTGTGAAACAATTTTTTTGGTACTACAAAACAATTTTTTTTGTACGAAGAAAAATATGTGAGCGGCAGTACTGGTTGTATTGGAAAAATTTAAATTTATATCACTTCTTAGAAAATTGTTGTAAATAATAAAGGAGTGTAAAACAACCAAAGCCGCATGAATAATAACAACCAAACTGTTACTATTAGCTAAAATATTAATAAATTGAAGATTTTCCAATTTTTTTTTTGCTGTAAAGTACAGTCAGTCAAGTCGGTCAAACCGTTTTTGAGTAATAGCTGAAATATTTTTTAATTGAAGTTTTTGAATAAATTTTTGTCGTAAATGATCCCTGAATCAGATCGAAAATAATAAAAAACAAGTAAGGAAGGCTAAGTTCGGGTGTAACCGAACATAACATACTCAGTTGAGAGCTATGGAGACAAAATAAGGAAAATCAATCTGGGGTAACCCTGGAATGTGGTTGTATAACATGTGTATCAAATGAAAGGTATTAAAGAGTATTTTAAGATAGAGTAGGCCATAGTTCTATGGATGAACGCCATTTAGGGATATCGCCATAAAGGTAGACCAGGGCTGACTCTAGAATTTGTTTGTACGATATGGGTATCAAATGAAAGGTGTTACTGAGCATTTTAAGAGGGAGTGGGCCTTAGGTCTATCGGTGGACGCCTTTTCGAGATGTCCCCATTAAGGTGGACCAGGGGTGATTCTATAATGTGTTTGTACGATATGGGTATCAAATGAAAGCTGTTAATGAGTATTTTGAAAAGGAGTGATCCTTAGTTCCATAGGTGGACGCCGTTTCGAGATATCGCCATAAAGATGGACCAGGGGTGTCTGTACGATATGTGCATCAAACGAAAGGTGTTACTGAGCATTTTAAGAGGGAGTGGGCATTAGGTCTATAGGTGGACGCCCTTTCGAGATATCGCCATTAGGGTGGGCCAGGGGTGACTCTAGAATGTTTGTACGATATGGGTATCAAACGAAAGGTGTTACTGAGCATTTTAAGAGGGAGTGGGCATTAGGTCTATAGGTGGACGCCTTTTCGAGATATCGCCATTAGGGTGGGCCAGGGGTGACTCTAGAATGTGTTGGTACGATATGGGTATCAAATGAAAGGTAGTAAGGAGTATTTTAAAAGGGAGTAATCCTTAGTTCTATAGGTGGACGCCTTTTCGAGATATCGCCATAAAGGTGGACCAAGGGTGACTCTAGAATGTTTGTACGATATGGGTATCAAACGAAAGGTGTTACTGAGCATTTTAAGAGGGAGTGGGCATTAGGTCTATAGGTGGACGCCTTTTCGAGATATCGCCATTAGGGTGGGCCAGGGTGACTCTAGAATGTGTTTGTACGATATGGGTATCAAATGAAAGGTGGTAATGAGTATTTTAAAAGGGAGTAATCCTTAGTTCTATAGGTGGACGCCTTTTCGAGATATCGCCATAAAGCTGGACCAAGGGTGACTCTAGAATGTTTGTACGGTATGGGTATCAAACGAAAGGTGTTACTGAGCATTTTAAGAGGGAGTGGGCATTAGGTCTATAAGTGGACGCCTTTTCGAGATATCGCCATTAGGGTGGGCCAGGGTGACTCTAGAATGTGTTTGTACGATATGGGTACCAAATGAAAGGTGGTAATGAGTATTTTAAAAGGGAGTAATCCTTAGTTCTATAGGTGGACGCCTTTTCGAGATATCGCCATTAGGGTGGGCCAGGTGTGACTCTAGAATGTTTGTACGATATGGGTATCAAACGAAAGGTGTTACTGAGCATTTTAAGAGGGAGTGGGCATTAGGTCTATAGGTGGACGCCTTTTCGAGATATTTCCATTAGGGTGGGACAGGGGTGACTCTAGAATGTTTGTACGATATGGGTATCAAACGAAAGGTGTTACTGAGCATTTTAAGAGGGAGTGGACATTAGGTCTATAGGTGGACGCCTTTTCGAGATATCGCCATTAGGGTGGGCCAGGGGTGACTCTAGAATGTTTGTACGATATGGGTATCAAACGAAAGGTGTTACTGAGCATTTTAAGAGGGAGTGGACATTAGGTCTATAGGTGGACGCCTTTTCGAGATATCGCCATTAGGGTGGGCCAGGGTGACTCTAGAATGTGCTGGTACGATATGGGTATCAAATGAAAGGTGGTAATGAGTATTTTAAAAGGGAGTAATCCTTAGTTCTATAGGTGGACGCCTTTTCGAAATATCGCCATTAGGGTGGGCCAGGTGTGACTCTAGAATGTTTGTACGATATGGGTATCAAACGAAAGCTGTTACTGAGCATTTTAAGAGTGAGTGGGCATTAGGTCTATAGGTGGACGCCTTTTCGAGATATCGCCATTAGGGTGGGCCAGGGGTGACTCTAGAATGTTTGTACGATATGGGAATCAAACGAAAGGTGTTACTGAGCATTTTAAGAGGGAGTGGACACTAGGTCTATAGGTGGACGCCTTTTCGAGATATCGCCATTAGGGTGGGCCAGGGGTGACTCTAGAATGTTTGTACGATATGGGTATCAAACGAAAGGTGTTACTGAGCATTTTAAGAGGGAGGGGGCATTAGGTCTATAGGTGGACGCCCTTTCGAGATATCGCCATTAGGGTGGGACAGGGGTGACTCTGGTATGTTTTTGTACGATATGGATATCAAATTAAAGGTATTAATGAGGGTTTTAAAAGCGAGTGGCCCTTAGATGTATATGTGAAGGCTTTCTCGCGATATCGACCAAAATGTGGACCAGGTGATCCAGAAAATCATCTGTCGGGTACTGCTAATTTATTTATATATGCAATACCACTAACAGTATTCCTGCCAAGATTCCAAGGGCTGTTGATTTCGCCTTGTAGAACTTTTTCATTTTCTTCTACTTAATATGGTAGGTGTCACACCCATTTTACAAAGGTTTTTCCAAAGTTATATTTTGCGTCAATAAACCAATCCAGTTACCATGTTTCATCCCTTTTTTCGTGTTTGGTATAGAATTATGGCATTTTTTTCATTTTTCGTAATTTTCGATATCGATAAAGTGGGCGTGGTTATGGTCAGATTTCGCCCATTTTTTATACCAAGAAAAAGTGAGCTCAGGTAAGTACGTGGGCTAAGTTTAGTAAAGATATATCGGATTTTGCTCAAGTTATTGTGTTAATGGCCGAGCGGAAGGACAGACGGTGGACTGTGTATAAAAACTGGGCGTGGCTTCAACCGATTTCGCCCATTTTCACAGAGAACAGTTACCGTCATAGAATCTATGCTCCTACCAAATTTGAGAAAGATTGGTAAATTTTTGTTCGACTTATGGCAATAAAAGTATTCTAGACAAACTAAATGAAAATGGGCGGAGCCACGCCCATTTTGAAATTTTCTTTTATTTTTGTATTTTGTTGCATCATATCATTACTGGAGTTGAATTTTGACTTAATTTACTTATATACAGTAAAGATATTAAATTTTTTGTTAAAATTTGAATTTAAAAAAATTTTTTTTTAAAAAGTGGGCGTGTTCTTCATCCAATTTTGCTAATTTTTATTTAGCACATATAGAGTAATAGTAGTAACGTTCCTGCTAAATTTCATCATGATATCTTCAACGACTGCCAAATTACAGCTTGCAAAACTTTTAAATTACCTTCTTGTAAAAGTGGGCGGTGCCACGCCCATTGTCCAAAATCTTACTAATTTTCTATTCTGCGTCATAAGTTCAACACATCTACCAAGTTTCGTCGCTTTATCTGTCTTTTGTAATGAGTTATCGCACTTTTTCGGTTTTTCGAAATTTTCGATATCGAAAAAGTGGGCGTGGTTATAGTCCGATATCGTTCATTTTAAATAGCGATCCGAGATGAGTGCTCAGGAACCTACATACCAAATTTCATCAAGATACCTCAAAATTTACTCAAGTTATCGTGTTAACGGACGGACGGACGGACGGACATGGCTCAATCAAATTTTTTTTCGATCCTGATTATTTTGATATATGGAAGTCTATATCTATCTCGATTCCTTTATATATGTACAACCAACCGTTATCCAATCAAACTTAATATACTCTGTGAGCTCTGCTCAACTGAGTATAAAAAATTATTGAAATCGGTGTAGCCGTTTTCAGTTTTGAACGACTTAATGGACACAAATTCATTTTTATATATATAGATTACAACAACCGCGAAACAATTGTTTTGGTACTATCAAAAGCGTTTTGGTACGATAAGAAATTTATTTAGGGCGACATCTGACAAAATTATTTCCATCCAATCTGATTCATATTCAATATTTTTTAATTGAACTTTTTTAAATAAATTTTTTTGTCGTAAATGTTCCCTGAATCAGATCGAAAATAATAGAAAAAAAATTATTGAAATCGGTGTATCCGTTTTTCAGTTTTGAACGACCTAACGCACACAAATTCATTTTTATATATATAGATTACAACAACTGCGAAACAATTGTTTTGGTACTCTCAAAAGCGTTTTGGTACGAAAAGAAATTTATTTAGGGCGACATCTGTCAAAATTATTTCCATCCAATCTGATTCATATTCAATATTTTTTATTGAACTTTTTTCAAAAAAATTTTTTGTCGTAAATGTTCCCTGAATCAGATCGAAAATAATAGAAAAAAATTATTGAAATCGGTGTAAGATGACCATCGTGGTATCTATAAGTCCATTGGGTTGGACGGGAACCTTCACTAAAACGGTGTGCTGCTGTCGTAATTGAGCGAGTACTTCCACTTGCTACGCACTCACGTTATAGCTTTGCTATATTCTTTTATACTCACGGCAAGATTGTCGAACACCGAAATAAATGAATTGTAAACTAACACTCTTTTGTTTAATGGTGTTTGAACTTAATTAAGTCTTTATTCAAACTATATCGTCACAATATAAATATATTTCCATATAGATGTTTTAGCGGAGCTCTCGCAAAATGTGTCCGGCTAGTTTCAAACGCGCAAAATATCTGGCGTCATTCAAAGTGACGTATGTTAAGGTAACCCTCATTGCGAGTGATTGGTGTGGTCAAAAAATTGATGTGCTTAATATTTAATGGTTGATGTTATGGTCAATCAACACTTAACATAAGGGTTACCTTACATCATCCCCCTTTGGAAATGAAGAATTGGCCAAATTCTTCTGTCCCAAAAGCGATGTAATTTATCTTAAAAATTTTAACATTCTTTTAAAATTTAAATCTACGTCTATGTTTAGATCTAAATTAAGAATTAAATTCTAAAGTCTAGTTGTAAAGTAGGACTTAGATTTATTTTTTTATAATTAAAAAAAATATTTTTTTTGTTGTAATTCTAATGTATGAATGAAGTTCTTAAGTTTTAATGGTTGCTTAAATTTATTTGATTTGGTTTTCTTTTTTTTCAAATTTGGAAGAAAAAAATTTTTTTTTAAATTTAACAATAGAAATTAACTTTAAATTATCTTTGAGTTTAAAAATTTCATTTAATTAATTTTTCTTATTCTATTTTTATGTACTATTTTTTACTTTTTCGTTTCGTCGTTAATTAACGTGACGTTAACACCGTCAATACCTATTACGGTATAAGGACCAATATAAATATTACTATGCTTGTCGCGGGGTTCTTTTTCAAGCAATACATTGTCAAACACCTTGACAGATATTGGTTATGAACTATTGTTATATCCGGTTTGATTTTTTAATTTGTGACCTGTAACGGCTTTTTTTGCTAATTCGTTAGTTTTTTGAAAACGAAATTTAACTTCTTTCGAATAGTTTTCTACGTTGTAAATCGGGTATATTTTATCGGTTTGCAGTTCCTTTGGTAAATTGGCTGCTTTGTCAAAGACTAATTCATATGGTGAGAATTTATTATCGAATACTGTGTTTTTGTTGTGTTATGAAGAAAAGTGAAATATTTCAAGTAAACATGCCAGTCGGAAAAATTGGGATTTAGAAAAGATCTTAAATATTCATTGAGAACTCTGTGGTTTCGCTCTACCATGCCAAGAGTTTCATGGTGGTACGCTGTGGAAAATGTATGTTCTATTTTTAATAATTTTGTTACTCTGAAAAAATGTCAGTTTTGTATTCGGTACCTAAATCAGTTTTAATTGTTTTCATAATGCCATATATTAGTATGAAATTTTCAAAAGTAGCTGATGCAACCGTTTTCGCACTTTTATCAGGTATCGCAATCGTTACGAAGTATTTGCTGAGATCGCATATAATAGTTACAGCGAACTTTTTACCATTATCGGATTGTGGTAGAGGTCCTACAGTGTCAATAACAACAATGTCGAATGGCTTACAGGGTGTTTCGGTTATGACTAAATTTTCTTTTGTTTTGGGCTTTACTTTATTCAAAAGACATTTTTCGCAGATTTTAACAAATTTCGCTATATCACGCGTCATGCCTTTCCAATAATATTTGGTTCTGAGTTTTGCATAAACTATTTTGCTACCGAAATGTCCTCCTAAAATTGGGTCGGTATGGTAAATTGTTATGAATTGTTGTTTTTTGTCTTCATCTGTCACAGTTTCTATGGGTTCGGTTGGTATAATTTCTAATTGTTTTAAAATTTTATTCCCAGTGGTTTTCAGATCTGATATCGAAAACTATTTAAATAGATTATCGTTTTTTGCAATTCAATTATATTATTAATATTGCGCTTGCCAGCTGCTTTGGAGCTTCAAAAGTAATTCATCTAAATGTATTATTTTGTTAGCACACGCAACCTTAATTAACTCAATTTTTTGTGTTTTAAATGCGCATTTATCAAAATTCGTAATTTTACCACTTTTGTTTTACTTTTTCTTCTTGGCCTATTTGTTGTTGCATTAATTGTTCTTATTTTGTCTGTGATCTTGTCTGTACCGCTAAAATTGATTTGCCTGAATTTTTAATTTCTTCTATTGTGATGCGAGAGAGTGCATCTGCACCTACGTTTGTATTACCTTTTATGTATTCAATAGTGAAGTTGTATTCTGCTAGTTCAAGTCTAATACGGCAAAATTTTGAAGAGGGGTCTTTCATATTAAACAAGTAGACTAATGGACGATGATTGGCCTTGACGGTAAACTGCCATAAACGTATGGCCTGAATTGTTTTATTGCAAAAATATAGCTAAAAGCTCTAACTCAATTATTGATTTCTTTTGTTCTGAATTATTAAATGATTTGGACGCGAAGCAAATTGGTAAGTCAATGCCATCTTTATTTTGACTTAAAATGGCACCACAACCAATTTTTGAAGCATCGACAGTAATTATAAGCTCCTTTTTGACATCTGGGTATTGGAGAATTTGAGGAGAAATTAAAGATTTTCGAAGTTTTTCAAATGCTGTATCACATGACTCATCCCATTTAAATTCTACTCTTTTCCTGCTAAGTTTATTTAAAGGTGCTGCTATTGAAGCAAAATTTGGTATGAACCTTCGATAGTAATTGGCGAATGCCACGAAGCGTCTTACTGCATCTTTATCGCAAGGTTTCGGATATTTCTTAATTGCAATTATTTTGGAATCGTCTGGAAGTAGACCTTTTGAGGAGCATTTGTGTCCTAGGAAAGTGACATCTGAACGCATGAAGTTGCATTTTTCGGGATTTAGACGCAAATTAAATTTTTTTGAATGTTTGAAAGACTTGTTCTAAATTTTTAAGATGGTGAGCTTCGCTACACCCAATGACTAAAAGATCATCGACATATAAAAAGGCTTGGTTTGGAGAAATTCCTGAAAAGGCAATTGACATCATTCTTAGAATGAGTTCGGAGCTACGTTTAAACCGAATGGTAAAACTTTCCATCGAAAAGCACCACGATCGGTGCTGAATGAGGTGATGCCTCTAGAATCTTTATTTAATGGGATTTGATGAAAACCTGAATACAAATCCAATGTAGAAAAATATTTGGCTCTGCCTAGAATATCCAGAATATCGTCTATTCGTGCAATTGGGAATTTGTCTGCTATCAATTTTTTGTTTACGGCTCTAAAGTCGACACAAATGCGGTAGGATTTCTGTCCATTTGGCACAAGTATCAAGGGGCTATTGTAGTTAGAATAACTGTGTTCTATAAGATCATTTTGTAATAAAGTATCAACTTGTCTATTAATTTCCTCTCTCTGACAATATGGTAAGCGGTAATTTTTTATGTAACAGGATTTTTATCTGTTAATCGTAGTTTCTGTTCATAAAAGTTGTTTAGCGTCATACGATCGGTCTTTAGTGCAAATACATCATCATATTTTAGACATAAATCGATAAGTTTTGGTGGTAAAATTGACTTCAATTCCTCTGACCTTTTCGAATCTTTTGAAATATCGTTGATTTTATACACATTATAGTTGGTGATTTCATCCGTAACTATGTTACAATTTCTAATGTATTTTACCTCATCAGTGACGTTTAAAACTTTTATTATCGGATTGTTAGTGTCAACGATACACTTTGCGGTGCACACACCACTACAAATTTCCTGGGCGTCTATAAAAACTGGATATTTAGATTTTTTCAGCTTAAATAAGCGATAAACTTCGCATCTAGGAGGAAATACCAAGGTGTTGTCAGTTGTATTATGTAAAATTGAAATTTTATGAATATTTTTGCCAATGACAATTGTTATGCTCTCGTTTGCATAGTATATTATGCAATTGTATTTTTTCAAAAAGTCTTTGCCTAAAATACCGTCTGACGGTATGTAATTTGTCATCTACTACATTTAGAGTATGTGGAATTGAAAAGCTTTAATAAAAAAGTTCTGTTTTAATGGTACCCAATGTTGCAACTGTATCTTTCGTAACGTCCGTTATATTTATGATATTGTTGTTATTTATGTGGGTAAAAAGGGGTTAGTGCTATACGACTGTCCTTTTTATGAAGTTAAATAGATTATTTAATGTTCAATTTTGAATATTTAATGTTTAATAAAGAATTGAGTTACAAATGAAATTCACAAATGGTTGAATGTAATATGATATTTAGTTAATTCCAATATTTAAGATGGTTAACTTTCACACGCGCCGTTCTGGCGTCGTTATGGTTTCAGTTCTCGTCGTCAACTAACTATTGCTTCTCGTTTGATCATTGTTGTTTCTCTTTGTTGCTTCTTCGTGTCGCGTTCCACAAGGTTGCTGAGAAAAGGTCAAGATGTTGTTTAGAAACCCAATCCCACATTCGGCCATCCTGCTGGGCATTCGCCCTCGAATGCACCGGTGTCATCATCAGAGAAGTTTACCCATGGCTTCATAAATTCGGCGCAAGTCGCCTTTAAGAAGCCATTTGGCCCTTCAGTTTTACCAGATTTTACAACATCGTAGGTATATTTTGGCTTTAACTTTATAACACGTTAGGGACCCAGATATTTAGCCTTTAATTAGAGTCCACCACCAAATTTCGTACGTTTTATTTCCACCAAATCGTCAATGGAATACTTGGCAAAGGTTGTATGTTCTTTTGTTTTCAGCTTGCATGTTCAAAATCTGCTTTTTTGCATGTTGCCTAGCCTCATCTCTCATATCTAGATATTTTTGTCGCATTTCTTCTTCTATTAAATTTTTGATATTGTACTTATACCACTTACTTGTATCGTCTTTGCTTAGCTTTGATAGAACGCTTGATATGACGCTTGGCCATTAACACGTGGAAACCCAGTGGTTATTTTGAAATGCTGGATGTTTTCGTCTTCGCAGTATTTTCGAAAATCGTCAGACGTAAATGCCGAACCACGATCCGAGATAATCTGAACGGGGTTACCGTTACCGGGGTCATACTCTGTAATTTTAAACGGCTAGTTGCTTCTTGTGCTGACGTTGACTTGGAAGGATATATCAAAGAAAATTTTGTAAAGGAATCGATAACAGCAAATATGTGTTTGTACGACTTGTTGGTAGACTCCAACGGACCAAGGAAATCTAAATAGTTCGTATGAAGCGGTGTTTCACCCTTGTGTAGCGGATGAAGTTCGCCCTCTTGCTTGCCTAACTTTCGGTTTGAGACAATGCAAGCAACACAGTTAGCTATATGCGTGCGTATTTTTTCTTCCAGCTTTGGAATGAAAAACTCTCGACAAATCAGATCTTTAGTTTTTCTCACGGTAATATGGCCCTTCTCCTGTGCACGTCTAATCACGTCTCGTTGCAAACACTTCGTTACTACCACTACCTCAGTGTCGTCGATCAATTTGTGGAGAATACCTCCCTTTTGGAAATAGTCGTTGTACGTCTTCTTCTCTTAAATAATATCAGGAATAGCTTTCAATTCTTCATCTTGCTGTTGAGCGCATCGTAACGAGCTTATTAAATCTACATCACTTACCTTCATAACAGGGTAGGGGTTAAAGCATCTACGTGCCTCATTAGAATACCCTTGCGATGTTCTACTTGGTAGTCATATTCTTGAAGGAATAGGATCCAACGAGCTACTCTTGTGTTTAAATCTTTTTTCTCCAACGTTTTCGTAAAGGCATTAAAGTCAGTTACGAGTTTAAAATGTAAACCAAGTAAATACACACGAAAATTTTTCAATGCTTCTATTACAGCTAATATTTCTAGTCCATAGCTTGAGTATTTACGTTCTGCGTCAGATGTTTTCTTGCTAATGAAATATATAGGATGAAATTGATTATCGTCAGGAAATTTTTGGAATAGCATAGCGCCATAACCGTCTATGGATGCGTCGGTATGGACTTCAGTCTCATACTGTTGATTAAATATACCTAGTACCGGTTTTTCACTGAGTACTTTCTTCAGTCTGTCGAATGCGGCGATTTGCGTCTCCCCTATTACGAACTTTTGATCTTGTTTAGTTATATCTGTAAGCGGCTTAGCGATGACAGAAAACCCAGGAACGAATTTTCTAAAATACCCCGCAAGGCCTAAAAAGCTTTGCAACTGCTTGATATTTTTTGGTATTGGAAACTTAAACAAAGCGTCAATTTTGGAAGGAGATGGGTAAATTTTTTGACCCTCAATTACGTGACCAAGAAACTCGACACGCTTTTTCAAAAAATTACACTTTTTCAGATTGATTACTAGTCCATAGTCCTTACATTGATTTAGTACTTTCTCTAAATTACACAAAGCCTCGTCTTCGCTTTGCGCAGGGATAATTATTTCGTCGATGTATGGTAGTGCGATTCCCTGTCGAGATAAATCACGGAATATTGCATTAACGTGCCTTTGGAACACACCCGGAGAGGTTGACAAACCGAATGGCACTTTACAAAATTGATATTGTCCATTGTTCGTCAAAAATGCCGTATATTTTCGACTAGGGTCAGAAACTGACAGGTAAAAAAAACCGGTTTTCAAATCTATGGTACTAAATATTTTCGCATTTGAAGCCGATCCAACTGATCTTCTATTAACGGCAAGGGAAAACGGTCTTTAATAATCACTTTATTAATTTGTCTATAATCTACGCACAACCGAGGGCTACCGTCGCGTTTTTTGACCATCACTACAGGGCTACTGAATTCTGAGTTAGAGTTTTCGATTATACTATCCTGTAACCACTGTTCAATTTGTTTATCTAGTTTTCAGCGTTCGGAAAGTGGAAGTCTGCGCGGCCTACAAGCTATGGGAGTTTCATCTTTCAAAACAATGTTCATCTCTACATTTGTTGATTTGCATTTATTTGGTTTATAATTACTCACCAACAGACGCACCTTTTGCTTCGCACTTACAGTAGCATTTTCATCAATGTTCACCTCATTATCATTAAACTCGATATTCATCATGGAAAACACTTCTATATTGTCCCCATTTAGCTTTTTTATCAAAAGTCCATCACGATTAATATGAATATCAGCTAGTAAAAAAAACTCTTCTCCTATCACCATATCAATATCCATACATTACATACATACAACACCAAAAAATGCACTTTGAACACATTATCTTCAACATATATTTCAGTACTAAGTTTTCCAATTGGTCTGATATTATTATTTATATTTCTTTCACCGAAACCTACCAAACATACGTTTGTTTGTTGTAGTACTGGTTTATTCAATGTCTTATACACTTTATCCGTAATTATATTAAATTTGCTGCCTATATCAAACAAAGCAATATATTTAACATTTTCAATTACCACACACTTGTTCATCATGTTATTTTTTGGGTAAAGACATCGCGCATTGCTTGTTTCACTTTTATTTTCATTTTTTGGGCAATTTTTTGATATGTGTCCGAATTGTTTACATTGAAAACATTTCGTTCCCTTTCCCTTGTCCTTGCAATCTACACTCTTGTGCCCTTTCATCCCGCAATTGTAGCAAACAAATTTATCTTTTTCGGTTTTCACCACACTTTTTCCTTCTACCTTACATTCGACACTCTGCTTATTACTCTTTCGCATCGTTTCGTATATTTTGATTTTTCTTTAAATTCTTTCAAACTATGTGCACCGTACAATACTGCATTTTTTACATTCAAGTCGCTAACACCTTCAATCACATATTGCATTAAAGCATTTTCTTCGATATTACCCCGCATTGCTAATTCCATCATACTCAAAAAATATTCTTGCACACTCGCTTCTGCTTTCATTTTTTTCTCGCATAGTTGTTTGTGTATTTTTGCGCTAATGCTGATTTCAATTTTTGCCAAGAAGTAATACCTCTTTCGCTTTGAATAAACAACTTTGCTAAACCTCGCAGTGATTTTTTAGCAAATATGAATTTTTGTAATTCTTCCCACCCTAACATAATTGCAGTCTCTTCAAACTCTTGCAGCCAAATCTCAACAGAAATATTTTCATCACCATCAAATGTCCGTACAGAGTCTTCAACATCACGAAAGTTGATAGAGAATCGTGTCACTTGTGCTGCTTCTGCAAACGGTTTTGTTGTTGTTGCGCCTCTGCTATTCGCTTCCAGTTGTTCGTCGCTTTCGTTATTTATTCGATCGTTGATTTTGACTTGACTACTTGTTCGTGGTGGAAATCCAAAATGTGCGTCATTTGTAGTTACGTCAGAACTACGCATATCATCATCACCATCGTCGCCATTCTCCCCACTTTCGCTTTCGTCATCGTCGTTGTCATTTTCCCCTGCCTCTGCCGCAGCACACAACAACGTTTTGTTCTGCAAATTCCGAAAAATGTGCAGCCGAAGATTCTCTACTTTGAAGCTCAAACCCAACGCGTTGCAAATGGATATTAGATCAGTGGCTGTTAAATTTTCATCGATGTATTCAAACTTTTGCTTGAAGCGTCATGTTCGTCGTATTCAAACACTTCAAATTCGCGTAAACGTTTGCGATTTGTGCAGAGCTACAATGCTTTGTTTGCAGCTTGTACGCAACTTTTCGCGTACAAATTCAAATTTTTGCAGACACAACATTTCCACGAATTTCTTTCTTATTAGAAATTTTATGCAATCGACTTTACTTCTTATTTTGCATTTTCTAATCGTTTAATATGTTTTTTCTTGCACAAAACGCCACTTTTTGCTCTTTATAGGCACTTTTATTTATTTCGAGTTTTTACAATATAATTGAAACTATTTCGCGTGTGTGCGCGACGCGAATAAAAAAAATTGTTTCTGGTTGAGCCCCCAAATTGTGGGTAAAAAGGGGTTAGTGCTATACCACTGTCCTTTTTACGAAGTTAAATAGATTACTTAATGTTTAATTTTGAATGTTTAATGTTTAATAAAGAATTGAGTTACAAATGAATTTCACAAATGGTTGAATGTAATATGATATTTAGTTAATTCCAATATTTAAGATGGTTAACTTTCACACGCGTCGTTCTGCCGTCGTTATGGTTTGAGTTCTCGTCGTCAACTAACTATTGCTTCTCGTTTGACCATTGTTGTTTCTCTTTGTTGCTTCTTCGTGTCACGTGCCACAAGGTTGCTGAGAAAAGGTCAAGATGTTGTTTAGAAACCCAATCCCACATTTATGGAAGTATTTTGTTTTAAACTTGAAAGGTTTATTATTGATATATCAACTTGTGTATCTACTAAGAAAGTGCATGTTTTAAAAGAGTTATTGCAATTCAATTCGATAAAATCTGAGTAGTTCAGATTTAGTTAATAAATTGATTTATTTTGTAAAACGTTATTTAATTCAGATTCTGGTCCCCCAGTGTGCGCTCCTGAGGGCCGTTGGCGTTTAAAGTGCGAACACTAGCGTTATTTGTTGTATTTGAATGTCGATTGTTGTTGTTACTGCTGTTGTTTCTGTTTACGGGCCTGCTATTGTTATTACGAAAATTACCATTACTTCGCGAGCCATAACTATTATTGTTATTATGCCTATAATTGTTATTGTTGTTTCTGCTAAAATTGTGGTTGTACCTCGAAAAGTTGTTCCTATTATATTGATTTGACCTGAAGTTACCTAGAAAACTACTATTTTGCGTGTTATAACGCGATCGAAACGCTAACACTTGCCTTTCACTAACTTGGTTATTCTGTTCTACGATCATTTCCGCAACTACATCCTTAGAGTCAGTAAATGTAGTTGACGCAAAAATTGATTTTACTAGGCGAGTGTTAAGCCGAAAAACGTTGACGGTTTGTCCGACTGCCATCTCGTGCGCTTTCCCTGAGTCATTCCTTCTATAACTAATGATTGTTCTAAAGCATCGGAAAGTTCCTCAACACGTTTGGCGAATTCAGTATGATTATTATTAAAAACTTTTAAAGATGCAATTTTTCCTGCAACAACTTTCGAATTGACAGGTTTTATTCCACCTTTTAACGCATCTTTTATTTGTTGAACTGTTGTTACTTCATTTGGAATTGCCTCACGCGCTTTCCCTTCTAGCTTGGATTTTATAAACGAAATGAAAATATTTGTCAAATTTTCTCCCATCAAACCTTCTATCAAAAGTATTTTATCTATAAAGGATACAAGTGAAAGCGGATCGCCGCTGTAGTTTTCTCTAATTATGGATGCACACATAGTAATAAAAGTCTTCTTTTGCTCTGCAGTCGCCATTTTGGTTGTTCTTCGTTAATTGTTTCTAAATTATTATTGTGAACTGAATTGGAAAATCCAGCGAAATCCTCAAGAAAAGATACGGTACTTTTTTTTAATAATACTAGCTTTGTATGCTGACGTTGTCGGTGCGTCAGAGAATTCTTCCTCAGTGTCAAAATCAGAGCTTGATTCGCTTTCTTGTATTAATTCAAAAAGGTCTTTAGGTATTTTTATATTACAGTTAATTCTAGAAAAACATGAGTTGTTCTCTGCACTTTGACAAACTTTCGATTATTGAAATAGGCTTATCTCGATTTTCAAAATATGAATTTACTTGTATTATAATTTCGCTGAGATAGATCGGTTATTTAAAACTCGTTTCGTAACTTTAGTGAACGTAAATCTTTGAAATTGGAATCAAAATCTGACATTTGACAACTGACATCTGAAAACTTTATTACATTTATTGAAAATGTAGCAGTAAAAGTTGTTTTATAAAAAAATTCGAAAAAAATTTTAAGATTAACGGTGTAGGTATTCTTTATACAAAAATGGATTTGAAACTATTCATTCACTCAGTAATTGTGGTATGCAATTAAAAAAATTTTTTTTGTAAATCAAAGAAGATTCGAAATATTCAAAATCGATGAGTTAATTGGTAAATGGTAAAGAAGATTCACATATTCGAAAGGCACTGTATTCGTGTCTTTGAAGTAATTGTAAATGCAAGTGAATGTTGAAATATTTACACCGCACTGTATTCATTTAATAATGAAAAGAAACTGTTGGAGTGTTTAAAAGACACTGTATTTGATGCATAGTTTGAAAAGAATCGTAAATGCAAAAGATGTTGAAATATTTGAAAGACACTGTATTCGTGTAATACTTCGAAGGATTTTGGAATATTTAGATGGCACTGTATTCGTTGAGAAAAATATGTAAATATTTATGACATTTAAGATGCTTAATTTCCTAAGAAATAATTGGAAAAAGAGAAAAAGTAAGTTTTCACCGATAAAATTAAATTGTCACCATTACTCTGACTGTAACCCGTCTATGTTGATATTTAAAATCATTTAGAATTTTTCTTTTTAAATTAATTAGGTTTCAATGATTATTGCAAAATTTTGGCAAAAAGATTTGATAAATTTTTGATGTTATACATAAAAGATTGATGTATAATTTGCGTTTCAAAAAGGATTTAAAAAAAATTTATAAATTTGAAAAAATATTTTTTCAATTGTATTTCGAATTTTAAATAAAAAAAATTCAAGTTCCATATTAATGATCAAAAAAGAAAAAAGATAGTAATATATGCGTGATAATATGCGTGTGGTGGCCGTATATTTAAAATTGCTATGATTAATGTACATTCAATTTTTTTTTCGATATTTAAATGTTTATATTACAATATAATAATTTTATATATATGTCAGTAATTTGAAAAATTCAATTTCTTAGTTTATTTAGTTAAACTTGTTTTTGTCTTTGAAATAGAAAAAGTGTGTTGCTATATGCGTTGTATACAAATGTCAATAGGAAAAGTATGTTTATAAGCAAAAGTGTCAAATTGTGTTTCTACGTGCATAGGCTACATATGTATTATGAAAAATTGTTGCTACGTTTATAGTATACATGTATATTGAGAAAGCCAAAATGTCTACTTATGTACAAATTTCAAATTTTATATACGTATGTATTAAGTTACTGTACCGCCCTTTGTGTGTTTGATTGCTGCAATGAGTTGTTGTTGGTTTTTGTTTCTGTTCTTCTTCTTTCATTGCTGCCATCCGCGGTCCTGCTGTTGCCAACTGATTTTTCTCCTTTTTTTTGCCTCTCTCTTTCTTTCTGTATATTTCAAGTTGAGTTGATGGCGTGGTTATACCGCTATTAACGGTAGTGTTTTGCAAAGACGTAGCAGGTGGTTGTGCTTATGTGTCACAGTTATGGTATGGTACAGCAGCTTCAAAAACTCTTTACATATATGTGTATGTATGTACCACCACAATTTCACACGTAACTTTGGTTCAAGTTCCAAAAAAAAAAAATTTATTTTTGAATTCCTTTAAGATTTTTTCAAATTAATTTTTAAATGTATGTATATACGAAGAAGTTCTAAAAAGTATATTTTGCCATTTAGGATGTACCTTTTTCTTTGTAGTTTATGATATTTTATAAATTTTTTTTGTTTGTAGTTTTTGAGATTTTATATTTTTTTTGTAGTTTTTGAAATTTTATAATTTGTTTTTGTAGTTTTTGATATTTTATAGTTTTTGTAGTTTGCGAGTTTGAATCGAACTCAAGGCCTAACAATAATTATTTTATCATTATTATTGTTATAATATATTTTTTCTTAACTGAAAAAATTTTAAATTAGAATAGAAGAAAGAAAAATTTAGGCAACTGCCAAAGCTCGTTGTATAGATCCATTTCGGAACTGCTAAATTCCTTCATCGGCAACGTTTAGGCGCCGCTGCTATAACCATTCAGCCATCACAGCGGTTTTTTTGTTTGTCTTCATTATTCCTACTTCAATTCTGGATCTTGCCAATTGATATTCACAACATGCGACATCTGTTACAGAATAGTTGTGAAAATTGGACTTTGTTTTTATGGCGATGATGCCATAGTGTCATATTTCATTGACACTTTTTCCCCGTACTCTGGGATGTATTAACAATTTTTGTTGTTATATCTGCCTACAGATTTGTAAGATCGCGAGTTTGAATCGAGCTCAAGGCCTAACAATAATTTTTTTATCATTATTATTATTATAATTAATTATTTAATTTGTTATAATTATTTACTGTATGCAGATGATCTCAAAATTTTCGCGGTAGTCAGGGATACTTCTGATGAAGCTAAGTTTCAACATGATATTGACGCTGTTCATTCGTGGTGTCTACGTTATAGACTCCCTTTAAATATTAAAAAATGCTTGAAGATGACGTTTGCTAAAATTTTGAATGTTCGTATTACGAACTATAACATTTCGAACACTTTCCTTAGCAATGTTACTGAAGTAAAAGATCTAGGGGTTATCTTTGATCCGAAGTTGAACTTTAATAATCATGTTGACTTCATCATTGCAAAGTCCTACTCAGTACTTGGTTTTATCCGTCGGAATTCCACTAAGTTTTCTGACCCTTACACTCTAAAAATGTTATATATAACATTTGTACGCTCGCGTCTTGAGTACGCAGTTTTCGTATGGAGGCCCTATAGCCAAGTTTCTATTAAAAGAATGGAACGTATTCAAAAGTGTTTCTAAGAGCCTTAAAATTCGACGATCCTGTCCCTTCGTATGCTTCGCGTCTCATGCTTATTGACCTACAATATTTGGATAGTCGTAGGTCTATGTTGTCGATGACTTTTATATTCAATATTATTCATGGGATCCTTGATTGCCCTTCTCTCATGGAAAATATTACTTTTAATGTTCCTAGGTGTAACCTCCGAGTCACTTACCCTTTTTACTGCAAAAAGGTTAAAACTAATTTCGCCAGCAATGCTCCTCTTGCAAGATCTATGCGAGAATTTAATATTTTGTCTCAAACAATCGTCATTGATTTTTCAATGACCACTGAAGCTTTCGTAAATCTTTTTCGCTCATTATCTTTAGATATTTAAACTTCTTTTAAATGCTTAGCATATTAATTTCTTAAGTTTAGTATGTAACATACTTGTATTCTTTACATAAAAATGTATGTACTTGATGTTAGTAGTCTGTAAGAAACTTTGTTTCATTGACGGTATTACAATAAATATAAATATAAATATATTTTTTCTTAATTGAAAAAATTTTAAATATTTTTGTGTTATGATAGGCTTTTCTTGACCATAATGTTGCTTTTAGTGCAAGTAAAACTCCATTATTACGTCCCAACGTTTCGTTAAACATCTTAGCTTCATCAGGGGCGAAACTGAATTTATTTAAATATTTTTTAAATTTACCAACGTAATTTGACATGAAATTATAAAAACGGTTGTTTAAAATTTCAACAATGTCCAAAAATTGAAACCAAACGAAAAACAATAAACGAAAATGGACTTACATATATATATCTATATGTTAAATTTTCTATTACAAAAACATATCGCTAATACCATCTATATGTGGTACAATTGTCAAACTAAACAACAGAATTTAAAGGCATAACAAATAAGCCGTGGAAATGCAATCCGTGTCTTCTTTTATGTTTACTGTGTTGTTTTCTCCATTATTCGTAAGCTCTCTATAGTGTATCTGATTTTTGTTCGTTTCTCTTTGTCTAATATTTTGACATTTTTCATATCAGCTGAGTGACCGCTTGACGTGGTGTTTTGCGATAGCGCTGTGTTGATTTTCTTTTTCCTTATGTATGCTTCATGCTCATTTAGGCGGACTCCTAGACTTCGCTTAGTCGTGCCTATGTATATTTTATCGCAGCTTACGTTTTCTTTACCTTTGCATGGTATTTCATAGACAATGTTATTTTGTTGTGAAGTTTTGAGAGGGGTTTTGGTTTTTGTGAAGATACTAAATAATGTATTATTCGATGTGTATGCTAAACATATGTTATTGTTGTTAGACGTAATGTGTTTGAAGAAGTATTCTGTTAATCTAGGTATGTACTTAACACTGTAATACTGTGTGGGTTGATCAGTTGTGGTTCTTATTGTATTTGTATTGATATTATTGAATTTGTTCAATTTTTCTTATGTTTGCTTCCCAGAAGTTTGGATGGCTAATAGTTAAGACTTTGTTCATAAGATTTTTTTGCGGTATTTGTTTTGTGTGCCAATCTAATGTCAGAATGTTATTATATCTATGAACCCGTGTATCTAAAAAGGGTATGCTAAATTTGAGATACACGGGTTCATAGATATAATAACATTCTGACATTAGATTGGCACACAAAACCTTCCTCGTCTGGCCGCCTGATAAACTTCTTATCAGCCCAACCCTTCAAATACAAAATAAATACCGCAAAAAATCTTATCAACAAAGTCTTAACTATTAGCCATCAAAACTTCTGGGAAGCAAACATAAGAAAAATTGAACAAATTCTTACAATCAATAACTTTCCAAAAATACTTATAGACAGCCTAATTCGAGAGAAAATGTCAAATGTTGAAAATAATATCAATACAAATACAATAAGAACCACAACTGATCAACCCAAACAGTATTACAGTGTTAAGTACATACCTAGATTAACCGAATACTTCTACAAACACATTACGTCTAACAACAATAACATATGTTTAGCATACACATCGAATAATACATTATCTAGTATCTTCACAAAAACCAAAACCCCTCTCAAAACTTCACAACAAAATAACATTGTCTATGAAATACCATGCAAAGGTAAAGAAAACGAAAGCTGCGATAAAATGTACATAGGCACGACTAAGCGAAGTCTAGGAGTCCGCCTAAATGAGCATGAAGCAGACATAAGGAAAAAGAAAATCAACACAGCGCAATCGCAACACACCACATCAAGCGGTCACTCAGTTGATATGAAAAATGTCAAAATATTAGACAAAGAGAAACGAACAAAAATCAGATACACTATAGAGAGCTTACGAATAATGGAGAAAAGGAACAAAACAGTAAACATAAAAGAAGACACGGATTGCATTTCCGCGGCTTATTTGTTATGCCTTTAAATTCTGTTGTTTAGTTTGACAATTGTACCACATATAGATGGTATTAGCGGTATGTTTTTGTAATAGAAAATTTAACACATATGTATATGTATGTAAGTCCATTTTCGTTTATTGTTTTTTGTTTGGTTTCAATTTTTGGACATTGTTGAAATTTTAAACAACCCTTTTTATGATTTCATGTCTAATTACTTTGGTAAATTGAAAAAATATTTAAATAAATGCAGTTTCGCCCCTGAGGAAGCTAAGGTGTTTAGCGAAACGTTGGGACGTAATAGTGGAGTTTTACCTGCACTAAAAGCAACATTATGGTCAAGAAAAGCCTATCATAACACAAAAATATTTACAATAATTTATTGACCGGCTACAACTAATAGAAACAATTTTAAATTAGAATAGAAGAAAAAAAATTTTTTTTTAGACAACTGCCAAAGCTCGTTGTATAGATCCATTTCGGGAACTGCTAAATTCCATCATCCTATAACAACAAAAATTGTTTTTGTAGTTTTTTGATATTTTGTAATTTTTGTAGGTTTGAAATTTGATCAGAAAAAAAAATTTTTGTAGTATTTTGTAATTTTGTAATTTTTTTGTGGTATTTTATAATTTTGTAGTTTTTTTTGTATTCTTTTTTTTTTTGTAATTTTTTGTAACTTTTTTTGTGTATTTTTTGAAATTTTGTAATTTTTTTAGTAGTTTTTTTTTGAAATTTTGTATTATTTTTAAATTATATATTTTTTTGTAGTATTTTTGAAATTATATTACTTCATGTAATTTTCTTTTTGCATATATTTATGTTAATTTATGAATTTTGCAAAATTTTTTTTTTCATATTGGCACAACCACCACGCACTTTTTTCGTCACAACCACCACGCACATATTCTTTGAAATTTATTTAATTATGCTGCTTTTGTAGTGCAGGGAATTTTTTTCTTCCCCGGCGCCACCTTTTGCCGCAGGCATGGCGACGGTCGCCATGTAAGATGACCATCGTGGTCATCTGTAAGTCCATTGGGTTGGACGGGAACCTTCACTAAAACGGTGTGCTGCTGTCGCAATTGAGCGAATACTTCCACTTGCTACGCACTCACGTTATAGCTTTGCTATATTCTTTTATACTCACGGCAAGATTGTCGAACACCGAAATAAATGAATTGTAAACTAACACGGTCAAAAAAATGATGTGGTTAATATTTAATGATTGATGCTATGGTCAATCAACACTTAACATAAGGGTTACCTTACATCGGTATAGCCGTTTTTCAGTTTAGAACGACCTAACGCACACAAATTCATTTTTATATATAGAGATTACAAAAGACTTGTGGAATTCTCAAAGGTTGGCATTGGAAAAATTTAAATTTATGTTGCATTCACGGGTTATATAAATAAATTTATTTAGGACGACATCTGACAAAATTATTTCCATCCACTCTGATTCATATACTGGTGCGTAAAACAACCAAAGCCGTACGAATAATAATAACCAAACTCGTACTATTAGCTAAAATATTGATAAATTGGAGATTTTTCATTTTTTTTTTTACTGTAACTGAACAGTCAGTCCGATCGAAATAAAGGAAAGAAACAATTTTTGAAATCGGTCAATCCGGTTTTGAATAATAGCCAAAATATTTTTTAATTGAAGTTTTTTAAATAAATTGTTTGTCGTAAATGATCCCTGAATCAGATCGAAAATAATAGAAAAAAAATTATTGAAATCGGTGTAGCCGTTTTTCGGTTTTGGACGACCTAATGCACACAAATTCACATTTATATATATAGATTGTAACAACCCTACCTTGCAGTTAATACTTTTGTATCAATACTATTTGTAACATATTTGTAAAACGTACTAGTCATGTTAATAAGCAACCCCATTGTACATATGTAAATGCAATACTGTTATGTTAGTTAAGGGTTGTGGCTTGATACATTTTTGCTAATCATGATAAAATTTAATCGTCTTCGAGCTTGCGCCAAGTGAGGTTCTCGTCCAATATAGCTTCGGACAGTTCTTCATATTGAAACAAATTCGAAGGTGATTGTATGCATGTGTTTTATACAATAACTATTCGTGTAAACGTATTCCGTTTTTTTTTTTTGATACAATTATACAATAAATACCGAATTGCTGACAAACGAACCTGTATGAAATATTCTTTGAGAAGCCCAAGCAAGGAGAACGATGCATTGGTGCCCAACGTGGGGCCAGCAGTTCGGCAAACAACAACGAAGGCGAAGTAACAGCAGAGGTCGAACGTAACAAAATGGCAACGTTTTCCCAGCAACAATTTTCGCAAATATTAGCAGCAATTACAAGCGGCAATAAATGTGGGTCATTTACATAATGCACTGCCTGTTTACGTGGACAACGAGACCCATCAGCAGTAGAGGAGTTTATTGCAGCGATCACAGTTTATAAAGACATAGAGAAAATTTCTGACGCAGATGCTCTATGCGGTATGCCACTTCTACTGGAAGACTATGCGGCGACCTGGTGGATTTGTGTAAAAGAAACTGTGGCAAATTTCAACGACGTTATTGAACTTATTCGCACTACATTCTCTCCCCCACTGCCTGATTGGCAATTTTTTTAAACATGTTTGTGCATAAGCAATAAATGCGTGAGCCAACAGACAGTTTTATCTGTAAGAAACTGTTAGTATTTTCGCAGTTGAGCGATACCATCAGCGAAGCAGTACAACTGAGTATGATTTGGGTCTACTATCTGTTAGGATAAGAGAACGAGTGCGTCGCGATAAAGCTTCGACGTTTGACGAACTAATAGAGATGCAGAAATGTTTTTATCCGAAACAAAACATCTCACAACAGCATCAAATGGTGAAATTGGGGATGAGCCGAAGGGGTGCTCGTTCTGCAGATTGCGTGGCCATACTGTAGATGTTTGCTTTAAAAAGATCATCTCCGTCCGTCCGTGTTGAGATGATGGGACTAAAAGGGGAAGCTATATTGGACACGGGTGCAAAAACGAGCGTTGCTAGCGCAAATTTAAAAAAAATTCTTAGTAGTAAGGGGTGCATATTCCAGAGGTAATGGCTGACGTCTCCTTAGCAGATGGCACCAGAACCACTCAAAGGGTGCAATCCACAATTTGTGACATAACCATTGGCAATAGGGTGAGAAAAATTGCCAAATGCTATGAAAAATCGTACGTTGATCGGAGCTGACTTTATGGAGCAGTCAAGAGTCGTCCTTAATCTCCCACAGCGATTTTGGTATTTTGATGAAGAACCAAAGGTGAAATACGATTTTGTTAAACCAGATAAGCAATGGATATCGCTGGAGCACACGTGGTGACGAACCATGACGAGTCGACTTCAAAAGCTCTTAACGAATGCGTGTACGAAAAAGTCAAGCGATGACAATCCGCCTGAAACTTGCCCAGAGACGAATTATAGACCACTCGTAAAAAGAAAGTGGCCACCCCAAAATGACTATTCACCAGATGTGGTGCAAATTATTTTTGAAAGTTCGTTGCCTATTGGGGAGATAACTCCCTAGAATACATCGCGTTTGTTTGCACCACCTATGAAGATTAAGGAACTGTTAGAGGATTACGATAAATATATCGGTGAAAACTTCCTCCCTATATATATGATGGAAGTAAAAGGCCAAGAAAAACGAAGATATAGCTTAACAAACGGACAGAATGTTGAGTTGGATGCATTGCTTCGGGCGAACGCCGACATATTTGGAGAACCAACTTCGGCAACGCCGTTGATCACACATCGGATCGACACGGGCGAACATCCTCCAGTCGCTCTGCGAGCATATCATATATCGCCACAACGTAAAGAAGAACTAAAACATGAAATAGCTAAGATGTTGGAGACAGGAGTGATTATTGGGGGCGAATCACCATGGGCTGCTCCTGTGGTAATTTCCCGTAGAAGACAGGGGGGGATACGTATCTGTATTAACTACAGGGAACTAAATGCCATAACGAAGGCAGATCGGTATCCCCTGCATGCAGAGAAAACGACTAATTTCATGTCAACATTAGATTTACAGTCTGGTTATTGGCAGATTGGAGTTGAGGAGAGTGATCAGGATAAAACGGCATTCGTCGCACCATTCGGAATTTACAAATTTACATGTATGCCTTTTGGTTTACGTAACGCACCAGCTACGTTCCAGCGTCTAACAGACCGACTTGAAGTATCGTTAAACAGTCAAGTTCTTCTTGCGTACTTAGATGACATTATTTTGTGCTCAAATAGTTTCAATGAACACTTGGCAGAGCTGAAACTACTTTTCGGACGTTTACGATAATTTGACCTGAAGAAAAACTTCGATAAGTGTTGTTTTGCGTGCCACGAAGTTAAGTATTTGGGGCACATATTGACTCCAAATGGTATAATGGTTGACCCGCAGAAAGTTGAAGCGATAGTACTACGTAAAGCTCCGAAGAATGCTAAAGAGTTGCTGTAATTTATTCAGACTTGCTCTTGGTACAGGCGTTTTGTTCCCCAGTTTGCGGACATCGCAAAGCCATTATCACAATTAATAAAGAAAAATGCTGTCTGGTGATGCGCGAATAAGCAACAATCGGCGTTCGACGAGTTGAAAAGATTATTCACGACATCACCCATTTTGAAACAAGCCGACGAAAACCGGCCATATATTTTAAAGACCGATGCAAGTGGGTATGCATTAGGGGCAGTATTACTCCAGGGGGAGGGAGTAGATGAGCATCCTATCGAATACGTGAGTAGACTACTGTCAAAAACTGAAATAAATTATTCAACAATCGAAAGAGAGGCCTTAGCAATCGCGTGGGCCGTACAGAAGTACCGCGGGTATATAGATGGATCCGAGGTAACCTTCATTACGGATCATCAACCACTTAAATGGCTAATGAGCCTGAAGTCTCCTTCTGGATGCCTAGCACGTTGGGCCTTAATCTTACAACCGTATAATCTAAGTATCGACTATAAACCGGGAAAAAGTAATGTGGTGGCTGATATGCTATCAAGGCCGCCTTGCAGAGAAGAACGTAGATCAGAAGAAACTTGTCATATATGTTCGTTTGATGTGGAGCTCCCTCGAAGAGGAGAGCAAGATATTAAAAAGGTCAACTTGATGACTCTGAACTAAAAAGTATTATTGACTGCTTTGAAAAGAACACTGACAATGCCGTTGATTGGGTTAAGAGAGGGTACACGATGAATGATGGTGTACTCTACTGCTATCATGACGAAGAGAATGGGGACGTGCAGTTAGTTATCCCTAAGAAGGAACGAACGGCGATTTTAGAGCAACATCACAACACAGATTTAGCCGGTCATTACGGAATCGACCGAACCTCCCATAAAATCACTTCTCGCTATTATTGGTCTGGTATTCGAAAAGATATAGAAACACACGTTAAGAATTGTATCGACTGTCAACGGTATAAAGCGACTAATCTTAAACCAATGGGTCTGTGTCAAACGATATCTAGTAAACAGCGATTTGAAGTAATCGCTATCGATTTATTTGCACCATTGCCTATCGATGATGTCCAAAATAATTGGAGATCTATCGTACACGCTGAAAATTTCATTGCTGAAATTACCCCATACTTGAGCACACTCGCTGATGTGTTCGCATCTGCTCGTGACTGCGAGCAGAGACAACAAGATGCTAATAAGAGCGTCACTAATCCACGACGACGTAACCAAAAGGGTTTAGAGATTGGGTCAAGGGTACTGATTACCACTCATATCCTAAGCAACGCTGCGAAATGTGTAACATCCAAATTCATTCCTAAAAGGGATGGCCCGTACGTCATTATCGAAAAACAAGGTGCTACACACATGAAGACAATATACAGCAACCGTTGGGCACTTATCATGCATCATCGCTAACTCCATATAGAAGTGCCACTTCTGTATCCGAGGATCCAGTCAACATGATCAGACTTCGAGGTCGGCCCCGAAAGAATACATAGTAGGATGCCTCATCGAGGGGGAGGCTGTAACAACCCTACCTTGCAGTACTTTTGTATCAATACTATTTATAACATATCTGTAAAACGTACTATTCATGTTAATTAGCAACCCCATTGTGCATATGTAAATGCAATACTGTTATGTTTGTTAAGTGTTGTGGCTTTATAAATTTTTGCTAATCATCATCGAGCTTGTGCCAAGGGAGGTTCTCGTCAAATATTGCTTCGGACAGTTCTTCAGATTGAAACAAATTCGAAGGTAATTGTATGCATGTGTTTTTATACAATAACTATTCGTGTAAACGTATTCCGTTTTTATAATTTATTTAATAATTTGGGAAAAATTTAAACAATGTGACATCAGGACGGACAAGGCGACAGCTGTTTCGATTATACCTTGTAAATCTCTTCAAAGCCTTTTCTCTCGGGAATGGGAGTCGAACGCGCACTCCTACGATAGTTGAAATGGTTACAAACGCATTCAGCTACGTCATGCCTTAGTTGTTGTAAAGTTTTTCCCAATTGCCTTCTTTTGCATATTTTAATCTTTTACACATTGCATACATCGTATGCAATTATGTGTTAAAGCTATGCTTGTTGGTACGGCGGTTTTCAAAGAAACTTTTGTATTGTTGTGTTTTTGTTCTATTTATGGAACTACAACGAATTAACCAATTTTGTCTGTTTGTATGATTTAATGGGGATTGCCCGAATTGCTGTTTTTTTTTTTAATTTATGAAAACATTTATTTGAAGCAATTTTTAATTTTATAATTTATTTAATAATTTGGGAAAAATTTAAACAACGTGCCATCAGGACGAACAAGGAGTCAGCTGTTTCGATTATACATTGTAAATCTCTTCAAAGCCTTTTCTCCTGGGAGTGGGAGTCGAACCCGCACTACTACGATAGTTGAAATGGTTACAAACGCATTCAGCTACGCCATGCCTTAGTTGTTGTGAAGTTTTTCGGTTTTTTTTTTTTGATACAATTATACAATAAATATCGAATTGCTGACAAACAAACCTGTATGAAATATTCTTTGAGAAGCGCAAGCAAGGAGAACGATACAAGATTACAAAAGTCTTGTGGAATTCTCAAAGTTTGGCATTGGAAAAATTTTAATTTATGTTGCATATACGAAAGGGTGATATAAAATAAATTTATTTAGGGCGACATCTGACAAAATTATTTCCATCCACTCTGATTCATATACTGGTGCGTAGAACAACCAAAGACGCGTGAATAATAACAACCAAAGTCGTACTATTAGCTAAAGTATTGATAAATTGAAGATTTTCCAAATTTTTTCTTGCTGTAAATGAACAGAAAAGAAAAGAAAATTTTTGAAATCGGTCAAACCGTTTTTGAGTAAAAGTAATAGAAAAAATTTATTGAAATCGGTGTAGCCGTTTTTTAGTTTTGAACGACCTAACGCACACAAATTCATATTTATATATATATATTACAATAGCTGTGTTTTTTTACATCGACGTTTACGCTTAAACTTTATAAGGACTGCTAAACGTCAAAATACACCTCTGCTGAAATTGCTGCGCATAAAATTAGTACTACTAAATTTCAATACTCAGATGTAACCTCTACACTAATTTAATTTATCACCTCAACAAATGTTGTGTGTCCACTATTCATCGCAACTAATTCAGCTATATGTTATACACAGCCATACAACAAACGTTTTCTCTCCGCTTTTTGGAACAACATGTTTTATAGCTAGTTGCCGCGAGATGGGTCTCCTAAGAAGCTATTTGCCGCTAGATGGGTCGCCTAAGAATTAGCTACGTAAACGTATACGCGTGTAAAAAAACCACGACTAATATTCTTAGCAAAAGTTTTATGGTGAAAATGTCACAGCGACACCTTGCATCACTTTTCCTTAAATTTTTTATATCGCTACTTAGAAAAATGTTGCAAATAGGAGGTGTAAAATGTATACAGTTAAGAAGCACACCTGTATCAAATGTGTGTACCTTTACAAATTGTGTGCCATAGCTGCCGTTCCTGGCACTTTCGTACTGAAACTGGTACTTTAAAAATGATTTGATACGTTGGTACGTTATTTTTAAGTTTGGATCCTACATGAAAATGAATGATATATGTACGTATGAAGATGTTAATGAAAACTTGATGTATTTTCTTGATCTTGAAAAATAAAAAATGGTAAATAACCATTTGTCTTTCAATTCTGTGAAACAATTTTTTGGTACTCCAAAACAATTTTTTGGTACGAAGAAAAATATGTGAGCGGCAGTACTGGTTGCATTGGAAAATTTTAAATTTATATCACTTCTTAGAAAGAAAGAACCAAAGCCGCATGAATAATAACAACAAAACTCGTACTATTAGCTAGAATATTGATAAATTGAAGATTTTCCAATTTTTTTTGCTGTAAAATCGGTCAAACCGGTCAAACCGTTTTTGAGTAATAGCTGAAATATTTTGTAATTGAAGTTTTTTAAATAAAGTTTTTGTCGTAAGGAATCCTGAATCAGATCGAAAATAATAGAAAAGAAATTATTGAAATCGGTGTAGCCGTTTCTCAGTTTTGAACGACCTAACGCACACAAATTCATTTTTATACTCAGTTGAGGAGAGCTCACAGAGTACATTAAGTTTGATTGGATAACGGTTGGTTTTACAGGTATAACGGAATCGAGATAGATATAGACTTCCATACATCGAAATCATCAGGATCGAAAAAAAATTTGATTCCGTGCGTCCGTCCGTTCGTCCGTTAACACGATAACTTTAGTAAATTTTGACGTATCTTGATGAAATTTGGTATGTAGGTTCCTGAGCACTCATCTCAGATCGCTATTTAAAATGAACGAAGTCGGACTATAACCACGTCCACTTTTTCGATATAGAAAATTTCGAAAAATCGAAAAAGTGCGATAATTCATTACCAAAGACAGATAAAGCGATGAAACTTGGTATGTGAGTTGAACTTATGACGCAGAATAGAAAATTAGTAAAATTTTGGACAATGGGCGTGGCACCGCCCACTTTTAAAAGAAGGTAATTTAAAAATTTTGCAAGCTGTAATTTGGCAGTCGTTGAATATATCATGATGAAATTTAGCAGGAACTTTACTCCTATTACTATATTTACGCTTAATAAAAATTAGCAAAATCGGAGAAGCACCACGCCCACTTAAAAAAAAATTTTTTTTAAAGTAAAATTTTAACAAAAAATTTAATATCTTTACAGGATATAAGTAAATTATGTCAACATTCAACTTCAAAATAAAAGAAAATTTCAAAATGGGCGTGGCTCCGCCCTTTTTCATTTAATTTGTCTAGGATACTTTTAATGCCATATGTCGAACAAAAATTTACCAATCCTTTTGATTATTTGATTTGGGCATAGATTTTATGACAATAACTGTTTTCTGTGAAAATGGGCGAAATCGGTTGAAGTCACGCCCAGTTTTTATACACAGTCGTCCGTCTGTCCTTCCGCATGGCCGTAAACACGATAACTTGAGCAAAAATCGACATATCTTTACTGAACTTAGTTCACGTACTTATCTGAACTCACTTTAACTTGGTATAAAAAATGAACGAAATCCGACTATGACCACGCCCACTTTTTCGATATCGAAAATTACGAAAAATGAAAAAAATGCCATAATTCTATACCAAATACGAAAAATGGGATGAAACGTGGTAATTGGATTTGTTTATTGACGCGAAATATAACTTTAGAAAAAACTTTGTAAAATGGTTGTGACACCTACCATATTAAGTAGAAGAAAATGAAAAAGTTCAGCAGGGCGAAATAAAAAACCCTTGAAATCTTGGCAGGTATTACATATATAAATAAATTAGCGGTATCCAACAGATGATGTTCTGGGTCACCCTGGTCCGCATTTTGGTCGATATCTGGAAAACGCCTTCACATATACAACTACCACCACTCCCTTTTAGAACTCTCTTAATACCTTTAATTTGATACCAATATCGTTCAAACACATTCACGAGTCACCCCTGGTCCACCTTTATAGCGATATCTCGAAAAGGCGTCCACCTATAGAACTAAGGCCCACTCCCTTTTAAAATACTCACTAACACCTTCCGTTTGATACCCATATTGTACAAACGCATTCTAGGGTCACCCCTGGTCCACCTTTATGGCGATATCTCGAAAAGGCGACCACCTATACAACTACCACCACTCTCTTTTAAAACCTTCATTAATACCTTTCTTTTGATACCCATATTGTACAAACAAATTCTAGCGTCACCCCTGGTCCACCTTTATGGCGATATCTCGAAACGGCGTCCACCTATGGAACTAAGGATTACTCCCTTTTAAAATCTATATACTAATACCCTAACAAAATTTCCATACAATCAATTGACACGCGGTTTCGCATACTTAGCATACGTAAAATCATATTAAAGTTATATGAATCTATTCGTATTGATCAGCGGGAGTGCATAGGCCTATTTTTGTTAACAAATATTACTCTATTTGTTTATAATTAATAGAAAAATATTTTTTGTAAATTCGAAAATCTGTGCATCTATCGAAATTGCCATCTGTAGGACGCATTATGTTCCCAAACCCCCCTGAGTACATAGCTCCTAATGCTCAATTGTCGCGTTGCTCAAATGTTTCATCTCTACATATGTATATATTTGTACACACCACGCGGTGAGAGAACTACTGCTTCGCTCATATTCTGTTGAAATAAAATATTGTTTCCCATTGTTGCCAATTACCTATATTGGTCTGTACCAAAATCCTTAAAGAATTGTTCTAATATAATTTTTAGCGCACAAAAAAACTTTAAAGAGAAGTATTAACTTAACCGGCCTATTTTTTTGGACAAATTTTACTTACACGTAAAAGCATAGTTCTTTATTTAACAGATTCTCTGTTTTTCATTTTAGGTGCTTTAAAAAAAATTAAATAATCAGTCAACTTTTGTTCAAACTCACTAAATTTATTTATTTATAACAATTAATTGCAAATTTGACCCAAATGTTTTTGCATTTCCAGATTTTATGCTCATTTTATATATAGCACGTCTTATAGTGAACAAAAAATAAATAAATTTGCTACAAAGATATTACACTAAAATTTGTATATTGTCTTTTATGCTAATTTATTTTAATATTTATTATTTTATTTTATTATATTATCTTTTATCACGTTGTATATTAAATTTGCTAAAAAGATATTACATTAAAATTTGTATATTGTCTTTCATGCTAATTTATTTTTATATTTCTTATTTTATTTTATTATATTATCTTTTATTTCAACTTATTAATTATTATTTAAATGCATTTTGATTGAATCAGAAAATTTCACGTTTTATATTACACGAAAAAAAAAACGACCCAAAATCATTTTCGATTTTAGGTCGAAATATTGCATAGGCGGTATATTACCCACTATCTATATATTAATACGCTAACAAAATTTCCATACAATCAATTGACAGGCTGTTTCGCATACTTAGCATACGTAAAATTATATAAAAGTTATATGAATCGATTCGTATTGATCAGCCGCAGTGCATAGGCCTATTCTTGTTAACAAATATTACTCTATTTGTTTAAAATTAATAGCAAAAGTTTTTTGTAAATTCGAAAATCTTTGCAACTATTGAAATTGCCATCTGTAGGACCCATTATGTTCACAAACCCCCCTGAGTACATAGCTCCAAATGCTCAATTGTCGCGTTGCTCAAATGTTTCATCTCTACATATGTATATACTTGTACACGCCAAACGGTGAGAGAACTACTGCTTCGCTCATTTTCTGTTGAAATAAAATATTGTTTCCCATTGTTGCCAATTACCTATATTGGTCTGTACCAAAATCCTTAAAAAATTGTTCTAAAATAATTGTTAGCGCACAAGAAAACTTTAAAGAGAAGTAATAACTTAAACGGCCTATTTTTTTGGACAAATTTTACTTACACGTAAAGGCATAGGTCTTTATTTAACATATTCTTTGTTTTTCATTTTAGGTGCTTTAAAAAAATGAAATCAGAAATAATGAGTCAACTTTTGTTCAAACTCACTAAATTTATTTATTTATAACAATTAATTGCAAATTTGACCCAAATGTTTTTTGCATTTCCAGATTTTATGCTCATTTCAGATATAACACGTCTTATAGTGAACAAAATATAAATAAATTTGCTACAAAGATATTACATTAAAATTTGTATATTGTTTTTTTTGCTAATTTATTTTGATATTTCTTATTTTATTTTATTATATTATCTTTTATTTCAACTTAGTTTATTATTATTTAAATGCATTTTGATTGAATCGGAAAATTTCGCGTTGTATATTAAACGAAAAAAAACGACCCAAAAACGTTTTCGATTTTAGGTCGAAATATTGCATAGGCAGTTATTACCCAATATCTATATATATGTTAATACGCTAACAAAATTTCCATACAATCAATTGACAGGCTGTTTTGCATACTTAGCATACGTAAAATCATATAAAAGTTATATGAATCGATTCGTATTGATCAGCCGCATTGCATAGGCCTATTTTTGTTAACAAATATTACTCTATTTGTTTATAATTAATAGACAAAGTTTTTTGTAAATTCAAAAATCTGTGCAACTATCGAAATTGCCATCTGTAGGACGCATTATGTTCACAAACCCCCCTGAGTACTTAGCTCCAAATGCTCAATTGTCGCGTTGCTCAAATGTTTCATCTCTACATATGTATATATTTGTACACGCCAAACGGTGATAGAACTACTGCTTCGCTCATTTTCTGCTGAAATAAAATATTGTTTCCCATTGTTGCCAATTACCTATATTGGTCTGTACCAAAATCCTTAAAAAATTGTTCTAAAATAATTGTTAGCGCACAAAAAAACTTTAAAGAGAAGTAATAACTTAACCGGCCTATTTTTTTGGACAAATTTTACTTACACGTAAAAGCATAGGTCTTTATTTAACAGATTCTTTATTTTTCCTTTTAGGTGCTTTAAAATAATTAAATCAGAAATAATCAGTCAACTTTTGTTCAAACTCACTAAATTTATTTATTTATAACAATTAATTTAAAATTTGACGCAATGTTTTTTGCATTTCCATTTCATTTTAGATATAGCACGTCTTATAGTGAACAAAAAATAAATAAATTTACTACAAAGATATTACACTAAAATTTGTATATTGTCTTTTATGCTAATTTATTTTGATATTTCTTATTTTATTTTATTATATTATCTTTTATCACGTTGTATATTAAATTTGCTACAAAGATATTACATTTAAATTTGTATATTGTCTTTTATGCTAATTTATTTTGATATTTCTTATTTTATTTTATTATATTATCTTTTATCACGTTGTATATTAAATTTGCTACAAAGATATTATATTAAAATTTGTATATTGTTTTTTATGCTAATTTATTTTGACATTTCTTATTTTATTTTATTATATTATCTTTTATTTCAACTTAGTTTATTATTGTTTAAATGCAACTTGATTGAATCGGGAAATTTCACGTTGTATATTAAACGAAAAAAAAGACCCAAAACGTTTTGGATTTTGTCGAAGTATTGTATAGGCCGTATATTACTCTACTATCTATATATTAATACGCTAACAAAATTTCCATACAATCAATTGACAGGTTGTTTCGCATACTTAGCATACGTAAAATCATATAAAAGTTATATGAATCGATTGGTATTGATCAGCCGCAGTGCAGAGGCCTATTTTTGTTAACAAATATTACTCTGTTTGTTTATAATTAATAGAAAAAGTTTTTGTAAATTCGAAAATCTTTGCAACTATCGAAATTGCCATCTGTTGGACGCATTATGTTCACAAACCCCCCTGAGTACATAGCTCCAAATGCTCAATTGTCGCGTTGCTCAAATGTTTCATCTCTACATATGTATATATTTGTACACGCCAAACGGTGAGAGAACTACTGCTTCGCTCATTTTCTGTTGAAATAAAATATTGTTTCCCATTGTTACCAATTACCTACATTGGTTTGTACCAAAATCCTTAAAAAATTTTTCTAAAATAATTGTTAGCGAACAAAAAAACTTTAAAGAGACGTAATAACTTTACCGGCCAGTTTTTTTGGACTAATTTTACTTACACGTAAAAGCATAGGTCTTTATTTAACAGATTCTTTGTTTTTCATTTTAGGTGATTTAAAAAAATGAAATCAGAAATAATGAGTCAACTTTTGCTCAAACTCACTAAATTTATTTATTTTTAACAATTAATTGCAAATTTGACCCAAATGTTTTTGCATTTCCAGATTTTATGCTCATTTTAGATATAGCACGGTCGGCGCAAATCCCCAACTGAACCCTCCACGAGAGTGCCGACTGGAATTGGATACTACAGTATTGAGCCTGTACGATGTCAGGACGGTGTCCAGCTAAGATCAGGAATCAGGGCTGTGTACCTGACTCATTAATAGCCTGGCTGCACGGAAATGATTCTTGACCATGGTTTCTGGGGTATCTTTCTCTCTCTTTATTTTACTATTTCTCTCTGTCTCCTTCTTTCCTGTTTCCTTTCCTTCTCGTGGGCTGGATCAAGGCGTTATGCATTTCCGTGCCGAGGATCAGCCAGAGCTGGGGGCCCCTAAATAGCCCAATCGCAGACGGAGCCCTCCTGGCACCAGGTCGCACCAGGTTGTATGCAGACCTTACCCGCGTATTGCGGATCTCTGCCCGGGTAGACGTTCCTTTTCTCCGCCACTCGTGGGAACATGAACAAAAGCAACAAAAATACAAAAAAACAAAAAGAGACCGGCGCTCTTCAAAAGCCGGGAGGGCTTTTGCCCACCACAACGGTTACCAGTGCGATGCAGGGTCATTCTAACCGCCAGAATATGGCTAAAAAAGGGGATGGTTCAAGACCAGTGGCGATGCCTTGTAAGAACCCTCTCCCCAACAAAACTTTAGGCAGTGAGCCAGGGCAAAGGGGTATTCTCCGGGATACTCCTGGCACTAGCAGAGGCGCAGCAGGTATGCAGAATGCAGCCTCGGTTGAAGCTGGTGCGCAGGCCCCGCGTGGCCCACCCCCGACACCCACGGCCTTCACGAAGCCTAGTGAGCGGCCAAATCCGAGTGAAATTGGATAAAAGCACAGGAGAGCGGCTGCAAGGATCCTAACCAGATCCGCACGTCTGCCAGACCTCGAGAGTAGAGCGGAAAGCGACAGCGTAGGAGAAATACTGGCAGAGATTCAATGGGCGAAAGAGGTTATACCCGATTTTCGTCTGGTAGAAGAAAGGGGCCACATGTGGCAACCAAAAGGCAAGGTCGGCGGAAGTAGTGCCTACCAAATCAAAGAGGCCGAAGGTGCATGGGCGCTCTTTTGCAGAAGTGGTTAAGGACAGAATCCTGTTAGGGGACCTTGACGACAATCAGGAAGACGGCGCAATAAAAAAAGACAAATGGAAATGGGTGAAAAGCGAGCTGTCGAATATCACCCTGGACGTTCTTATGCGCAATCCTGGACCGCCACCGGTATGCAAGGATGCGGGGTGGTTCCAGGGTAGTATCAAAGTCGTGGCATGCGGAAACGAGAGTTCCGCAGCCATATACAAAAAGGCGGTAGAGTCTGTAGGTGAAGTCTACCCTGGAGCGAAGCTCAGGGCGGTCGATTTCAAAGACATACCGTCACGGCCACGAGCAAGGGTGTGGCTACCGGCAAAACCAGCTTAACCAGAGAGGATACTCAGTATGATAAGGGTCCTCAACCCGACGCTGCCAGCCGCTAACTGGAGAGTTGTCAGCGTGGAAAAGGGGGACAGAGCCACACGTCAGGCTGTCCTCCTACTGAATGAAGAATCGCTGACAGTATTGAGGGAAACTGGAGGCGAGATAAATTATGGTTTAGACACCGTGACTGTAAGGGTCTACAGTAACGACGTCAACGCCGCTAGGAACATGGCAGCCGAGTTCGAGCCAGAAGAAGAAGAATGTAGCGACTAGGATGAGGTTACGAAGGGAGAGGGGGGAGAGCCGGATACGCGGGACGGCTACGTCTCGCCTACCTCATCCATGGGGATAGGCGGGTTACACCTGCATTATACGGAGGCGGAGCTGATGATGGAGGATGCGGCTAACTCTACGCTCAAGTAGGGAGAGAAAGTGTGCGATGTTGGTGCGGGTCCTCCAGTTAAACCTTCACCATAGGAGAGCAGCTTCCGCTGCACTGCTGCTCCGACTGACATCTAAAGGAGCAGCTGATATTGTCCTCATCCAGGAGCCATGGGTGGGAGGACAAAAGATTTGCGGACTCAAGTCCACCGGCTACACACTGGTAAGTTGTGGCACCTCGGGAAAGCCAAGATCGTGTATACTTGTTAGTACCAAGCTTAATGTTTTGTTTCTTCCTCAATTTAGTGATGAAGACACAACAGCAACCAGCCTGAGCCTGAGTATGGGTCAAATCAGGCTATCATCAATTTATCTAGCCCATGAGAAGACTGTGCCGACATCGACCGTCAGGAAGCTGGTGGAGGCTACATCAGGTGCTCTAATACTTGGAGGAGATGTAAACGCACAACACTCCACCTGGGGGAGTAATGACGAAAACGAAAGGGGTGAGTTACTTTTTGATTTCATCCTAAACTCTAGACTAACCATAATTAATAGGGGAACTGAACCAACCTTTATTACAAAAAAAAGAAGGGAAGTTCTCGATGTCACCTTAGTCTCAGAAGATGCGGAAGAGTTGGTCAGAGACTGGAGGGTCCTTAAGGACCACTCATTCTCTGACCATCGTTACATCCAATTCGACTTAGGCTTGGTGAAAAAGCGGAGCGCTGCCATCAGAAATATTAAAAATACAAATTGGCAAGAATGCAATAGGGAACTAGTTAAGATATTGCCACTTGAGAGCGTACCCGAAACACCAGGTAGCATACCAGAACTGTAAAGACTGGTAAATAACTTCACGGGGGAATGCCGCAAGGCACTAGATAAAGTCTGTCCCAAGAGAATTCAAAGGGGTAAAAAGAAGCCACCATGGTGGAATTCACAAATAGAAAACCTTCGCAGGTTAAGTAGGACCTCTTTCAATGCAGCTAAAGCCTCTGGCGAAGAGCAGCATTGGGAAGTACATAAAGAACATCTTAGAAATTATAAGTTTGAGCTAAGGAAAGCCAAAAGATCCTTCTGGCCGGATTTCTGTAGCAACATGGAAACAGTGTCTGAAGGGAGTAGACTAAGGAAAGTACTTTCCAGATCGGCCAATACGGCCACAGGATGCTTGCAAAGGCCTGATGGTTCGTGCACCGAAACTGGGGAGGAACGCTGTTCGGCCAATAAATCCCTTCCCCTCAGTCCTGGCTCAGGCAGTAGAACGACCCGTCGGCTAAAGGGCTACCGCTGTGCCGCCAAGGCGCACTTCCCCTCAGCCCACGGATCGACTTACAAAGACGCGGCTGGTACAACTCCGCGTACAGCCCTTCCGTCGTGCAGGCATGGAGGCGGTTGTGTCCAGCTAGCGAGCCAGCACTGGAGGCGAGCGAGCCAACCACACCACGGAGTTGAAAGGGGCGCTGTCAGGGAACGGGTCACCCTCACTTGCGGGGACAGCGGGTTGTCACCTATATGGTTTACTCGCCCGTGTCCCAGCTAGGTGGGAGGGGGGGGCTCGCCGCCTCATGACCATCCGGCCCTTTTTCCCTCCGCCCCGGCCCGGTCGTCGACCGACCGCTGTGCCGTAAGGTGCACTCCCCCCTCAACCCCTGGATCGGCCGACAGGATTCCTGCTGGTACAACTCCGCGTCCAGCCCTGCATTCGTGCGGGCATGGAGGCGGTGTTATCCAGCTGGCGGACCGGCACTAACCCAAACTCTATTCATTCCTCGCAGGTCCCTCTACCGCCGCCACTGAGACAGCACCCGTTTCGGAAGTCACCCGCAACAGCCGCCATTAGAAACCCCCTCCGAGAAGGTAATCACGTGGAACAATTGTTCTGACACCCCGCCCTGACCGCACCACTGGTACTCGCTCCGTTGCCTCTTTGTTGTTGTCGCTATCCTACCGCCGTTGCGCTGCTACCGTCAGTTGTCGCTATCCTACAGCCGTTTCGCTGCTACCGTCAGTTGTCGCTATCCTACCGCCGTTGCGCTGCTACCGTCAGTTGTCGCTTTCCTACCGCCGTTGCGTTGCTACCGTCAGTTGTCGTTATCCTACCGTCGTTGCGCCGCTGTTACGACGACCCTCAGCCGCCCGCTATCCTACCGCATTTGCGCCGCTGCTACGACAACCGTCAGCCGCCCGCTATCCTACCGCCGCTGCTGCGACGACCGTTAGCCGCCGCTACCTTATCACCGTCCGTCCAGTTCGCTTGTGCCGTCACTACGTCCATACCGCTACATCCATCTTTCCGCTAATACTGTCCGCCGTCCAGCCGCCGTGCTAATCCCGCCACTGCGCACATACCGCTGTGCCAATTCGTCCGCTAATACTGTCCGCCGTCCAGCCGCAGTGCTACTCCTGCCACTGCTCCCATACCACTGTACCAATCCGTCCGCTAATACTGTCCGCCTTCCGACCGCCGTGCTGATCCCGCCGCTATTACAACGCCTGTTAGCCGCCGCTCGCCACATTCCCCTGCCATCTTTGTACGGAAAGCTGCTACCCTCACTACCCTTCAAGCCGTGTGTGTGTGTGTGTATTCGTCATTAACACATAACTACTGTGTTCTTATTAAGTGGGGGTTTGTGGGACCTCTACTTGACCCTGGATTGACTGAGTGCTACCTCAGCCTACGACAAAACCCACCTCATAAATGGCACCCGAGCAGGGACCCTCCTCCGCAGACGAACGTGGAAAACCAAATACAACAACCACCAACACTCCCGGCGCGGGTTCGACGAACACACCATCAGAAACAACAAACACACCGGCCCCCGAAGGTACAACGCTGACCACCGACTCGCTCAATTGGGTCTACTTTCTGAAAAGGGAGAGGCTGATAGAGGAGTGTAAGGAACACCGAATCCCCGTGGAAGGCTAAACTGTAGCCGAGCTGCGCCGTGAACTTAGCATTTACGTACGAGCGAAACGCGCGAGAAAATCAAGTGAAAACCTGCTAAAGGAGCTGGAAAAGGAAGTGAATGAAGAAGATGAGGAATCCGTTATGCTACCCCAGCCAACAGCAAAGCCGAGTCCTCCGATTCAGATTCACAGTCCCCAACCGCATGCGCATGAGAGAGAACGCGCACCACCGAAGCGAGACGAAATGAGAGACGGTGAGCTAATGAATATCGTTCGCCGCTGAGATTTGCATTTTTCGGGTGAAGAGCCGCTGCACGAATTTCTGGAGAGGATAGAGGAGCTTGCCGAATGTTACCGCATCCCCGTCGACCGGCTCCTCTCAACGCTGCCGGAACTTCTACGTGGCAAAGCACTCCAATGGTACCGCATCCGTAAACAACAAATCAACCAATGGAGCGATTTTCGAACGGAGGTGCAAAATTTGTTCCTGCCCAAGCGTTATCTTCGACATTTGGAAGAGGCCATCCGACAACGCAAGCAACACGGCCGTGAAAAAGCCAAAGACTACATCCTCGCATAAGAAACGCTGATCCGCCAGCACCCGACAATGTGTAAGGAAAACCACATCGAACGAATATACGATGGCCTACGCGTTGAATACCGCCTCTTCGTCAAGCGCAGCGAGTTTAAAACGATCGATGAGCTCCTGGAAATAACGGAAGAATATGAGCTGCTAAAAATCGAAGAAGCGAAACAGGGCAAAGCGGCGATCCACAGCCTCTATCATCTTCAAACGGAGTACGACAGCAAGGAGTGCTGCTGGCGCTGCAAGGAACGCGGACACCGCCGCTTCCAATGCAGGGGCCGCTGGAGAATGTTCTGCTTCAGGTGTGGACAAGACAACATCCTCTCCAGGGACTGCCTATGCCCCTCGACCAACCAAGCCACCGACAACAACACATTCAGGATGCCGTCAAGTTATGTGAGAGGAAGCCGCCAAGCATTATTTGTGCGGCCAAAGAAGTCTATGGAACCACCAGCCTTCAATTCCGCTGCCGAAATGCAAGTAGATGACCGTCTCTACATACCGATAACCATCGAGGGCATGAGCGTGCGCACGCTAGTAGACACCGGCGCCACCCTCTCATACGTCGACGAGTCAATACGAAACCACCCGGAGAGGAACAAATGCAACCCATATCTTCAAAAGCGGAGCGTCCAATTGGCAGACCAGACGTGTGTCTATAGCTCGAATTCGTACCCAGCAAGGATTATGTACCAAGGACGAACGTCTAAAGCAATGATGTCCATCATACCGAAACTGGCAGAACGGATGATCTTAGGAATGGACTTTCTACGAGAAAGGGTAATCACCTTCACGCTAGATGGTCAGCCGTTAGAAGTCACCTTGACCAGGAGATCAGCCGAGCTAGACACACTATGTGCAATGACCAGCCGGGATCAAGTGAACAATGGTCAAAAACCGGAGCACCACCAGAAGCGATTGAGCGAAACCGGTAGCCCAATAACCGCAGCCGAACATCAACCCTCCGTAAACATAACCGACCGCTGGAGCAACGCGTCTACCCCCGTTACCCGGCTATACAAACATACAACATCAATGAAGATTACCGAAAAAGAGCGCCGAACGCGATATGCAATGCGCTCTCCCGCCGCCCGTTACAAAACACCGAACCAGACGTATTTTACACAATAAAAGGCGATAGAGAAGAACCTGGCGAGATGATTAGCACCCATACAATATCCGCAGCCATAGGAAATAGTAACCGCAGACTTCGTGCCACCACTACCACGTTCCAAACAAAGAAGCACTTACCTGCTCGCCACGATCTACAAATTCTACAAGTGGGTCGAGCAAATCCCGGCGCGCCAAGCAAAAACGGCAAACGTGCTCAAAGCGCTACAAGAAAAGATCTTATACCGACTTGGTTGTCCGAAAACCTTCCCCACCGACAATGGGAAGCAGTTCGGCGGAAAAGCGTTATCACCGTTCCTGAGCAATCACCGCACAGTAGGAGTAGGAGACTCCACAAATGGCATTTGCAGTAATTATAGTCAGCAAAGAGGGTACAAAAGCATCTTCAGCAGACATAAACTTCGGCGAAATAAAGCAAGGTTAGAACGGGTGCACACGGAGGGAGCAGTACCAGTGGCCAGTCAACCGAGTCAAAATACAAAGGGTACCACATTTTTTCCGGCTCATATATTACCGAATACCGAATGGCCATAATGCAATCACAACACGAGGTAGATAAGAACAACGCCAATATGTCAAAGATGGAAGAAGAAGAAAAAAGATGGCAACTTATTTATAATATTCATGAGTTTCGCCTTATTTTAAAATTAAATATTCTCTTAGTTTTAAGGAAAATGAAATTTATTAAAACCCTAATGTTAGCATTTACTTAATTAGATATAAATGGAATGCCTCTGTATATTTTATGAAGAAAAAAATGTCAATAAAACGATGCACGCATACACACCGGCAAAGCCGGCATAACGGCACACACACAACCGCTAGGCCAGGCCTGGCGTGACACTCCTTTTCCTTACAGCAGCCTTCCGTCAACCGAAGTGGGAGGGGGACTGTAACGTAGCGTTACAATAGTATGACCCCCACTGTAACCCTTTTTCTCCTACGCCTGAGACCCCCACTCTAACCCTTTTTCACCTACGCCTGAGAGTATACATACATAGCACATTAACAGGTAGCCAACATCAGCAGTTAACTACCAATGCATGCGAATAGCATTGGGCGATAACAATAATTTGCACACGGCACGACAACATCAGCAGTTACATACCAATGCATGCGAATAGCATTGGGCGATAACAAGAATTAGCACACGGCACGCAAACTCAAAACAGTATAAAAGAGGACGAATTGGCTGTTGTCACTTCATTCCTTGCAGGTTAGTCAAAGGAAGTGGATGCTTTATTAAGCAACCCAGCCACTCCTATGATTAGGTGAGTGGGAGGGGTGCGGCCTCGGCACTGGTCACCCCTTGCTTGCGGGGACAACGGGTTGTCACCTTCGTGGTTTACACGCCCGTGTCCCAGCTAAGTAAGGGGGGGGCCGCCGCCTTAGGACTTCCCCGCCCCTCCCTCTCAGCTAATGCTCCGTCCGACCCGGTTCGGCAGCTGCGTGGGATGGTGCCTTCGGGCCCAGTACCCTCCTCGCAGCCACCGAACCGGCAAGGACAGAGCTGGTGCACCCTGGCACCTTACCTTAGTGTGCAACCACGGGGTGGGCGATGCCCACCGACCGAGCCAATCCCCCCTCCAGAGGGAAAGGGGGTGCTGCCACGGCACTGGTCACCCCTTGCTTGCGGGACAACGGTTTACGGTTTACTCGCCCGTGTCCAGGCAGGTAAGGGGGGGGGGGGGAGGGGGTGCGCCGCTGTTCGGCCAATAAATCCCTTCCCCTCAGTCCTGGCTCAGGCAGTAGAGCGACCCGTCGCCTAAAGGGGCTACCGCTGTGCCGCCAAGGCGCACTTCCCCTCAACCCACGGATCGACGTACAAAGACCCGGCTGGTACAACTCCGCGTCCAGCCCTCCCGTCGTGCAGGCATGGAGGCGGTAGTGTCCAGCTAGCGAGCCAGCACTGAAGGCGAGCGAGCCAACCATACCACGGAGTGGAAAGGGGCGCTGTCAGGGAACGGGTCACCCTTACTTGCGGGGACAGCGGGTTGTCGCCTATATGGTTTACTCGCCCGTATCCCAGCTAGGTGGGGGGGGGGCTCGCCGCCTCATGACCATCCGACCCTTTTTCCCTCCGCCCCGGCCCGGTCTTCGACCGGTCTAGCAGCTACAGGGGCTACCGCTGTGCCGTAAGGTGCACTCCCCCCTCAGCCCCTGGATCGGCCGACGGGATTCCTGCTGGTAAAACTCCGCGTCCAGCCCTGCATTCGTGCGGGAATGGAGGCGGTGGTGTCCAGCTGGCGGACCGGCACTAACCCAAACTATATTCATTCCTCGCAGGTCCCTCTACCGCCGCCACTGAGACAGCACCCGTATCGGAAGCCACCAGCAACAGCCCCCATTGGAAACCCCCTCCGAGAAGGTAATCACGTGGAACGATTGTCCTGACACCCCACCCTGACCGCACCACTGGTACGCGCTCCGTTGCCTCTTTGTTGTTGTCGCTATCCTACCGGCGTTGCGCTGCTACCGTCAGTTGTCGCTATCCTACCGCCGTTGCGCTGCTACCGTCAGTTGTCGCTATCTTACCGCCGTTGCGCTGCTACCGTCAGTTGTCGCTATCCTACCGCCGTTGCGTTGCTACCGTCAGTTGTCGCTATCCTACCGCCGTTGTGCCGCTGCTACGACAACCGTCAGCCGCCCGCTATCCTAACGCCGTTGCACCGCTGCTCCGACGACCGTTAGGCGCCGCTACCTTATCACCATCCGTCCAGTTCGCTGGTGCCGTCACTACGTCCATACCGCTACATCCATCCGTCCGCTAATACTGTCCGCCGTCCAGCCGCCGTGCTAATCCCGCCACTGCGCACATACCGCTGTACCAATTCGTCCGCTAATACTGTCCGCCGTCCAGCCGCCGTGCTATTCCTGCCACTGCGCCCATACCACTGTACCAATCCGTCCGCTAATACTGTCCGCCTTCGGGCCGCCGTGCTGATCCCGCCGCCGCTCCCGGACCACTGTACCGACCCCGCCGCTATTACTACGCCTGTTAGCCGCCGCTCGCCATCTTCCCCTGCCATCTTTGTACGGAAAGCTGCTACCCTCACTACCCTTCAAGCCGTGTGTGTGTGTGTGTATTCGTCATTAACACATAACTACTGTGTTCTTATTAAGTGGGGGTTTGTGGGACCTCTACTTGACCCTGGATTGACTGAGTGCTACCTCAGCCTACGACAAAACCCACCTCATAATATTACCCACTATCTATATATTAATACGCTAACAAAATTTCCATACAATCAATTGACAGGCTCTTTCGCATACTTAGCATACGAAAAATAATATAAAAGTTATATGAATCGATTCGTATTGATCAGCCGCAGTGCATAGGCCTATTTTTGTTAACAAATATTACTCGATTTGTTTATAATTAATAGCAAAAGTTTTTTGTAAATTCGAAAATCTGTGCAACTATCGAAATTGCCATCTGTAGGATGCATTCTGTTCACAAACCCCCCTGAGTATATAGCTCCAAATGCTCAATTGTCGCGTTGCTCAAATGTTTCGTCTCTACATATGTATATATTTGTACACGCCAAACGGTGAGAGAACTACTGCATCGCTCATTTTCTATTGAAATAAAATATTGTTTCCCATTGTTGCCAATTACCTATATTGGTCTGTACCAAAATCCTTAAAAAATTGTTCTAAAATAATTGTTAGCGCACAAAAAAACTTTAAAGAGAAGTAATAACTTAACCGGCCTATTTTTTTGGACAATTTTACTTACACGTCCAAGCATAGGTCTTTATTTAACAGATTCTTTGTTTTTCCTTTTAGGTGCTTTAAAATAATTAAATCAGAAATAATCAGTCAACTTTTGTTCAAACTCACTAAATTTATTTATTTATAACAATTAATTTAAAATTTGACGCAATGTTTTTTGCATTTCCATTTCATTTTAGATATAGCACGTCTTATAGTGAACAAAAAATAAATAAATTTGCTACAAAGATATTACATTAAAATTTGTGTATTGTCTTTTATGCTAATTTATTTTGATATTTCTTATTTTATTTTATTATATTATCTTTTATCACGTTGTAATTAAATTTGCTACAAAGATATTACATTAAAATTTGTATATTGTCTTTTATGCTAATTTATTTTTATATTTTTATTTTATTTTTTATGAAGGTATCCTCTATTCTATTCGAAATTTTCGTTTTCGTTTACATATTACATATGTATTTATAATTAATTTAATTAATTATAATTTAATTTAATTAGTTATAAATACATATGTGATAGTAAAGCGCCAATTGCATACCTAACCGGTGGTGTGAAATAGGTTAAATTCCTTTTTAAATTCCTTTCTTCGTTCTTAACCAAAAATACGTGTTTTTGAAATATGACGCTATTGAAGTAAATGGGCGATGTATGTATATGTAGTTTATATTGGTTATATAGGCCTACTGGGGAACCGAGCACCCAAAACTAACTTCGGTAGAGCGCCAACGGCGTATCTCCCGGGTGGTGTGGAAAATGCTAGTTTTCAATTCAATTTCAAGTAATTTCACCACAATTCTATGTAAATTTCATTTGATTTTACATATTTGTTATATTGTTTTTAAGGAGCTCCATACCAAAACTTATAATTACATTTGAAAAGTTTGTAGAAAACTTCAGAAAATACAATCGAAGATTATAACATCTTAGGTCAAATTCAAAATTTTAATGATAACTTTAAGTAAGATAGATCAGTTTGCTATATTTCCACTCACTGCTGAACTATTAAGGCATTATTGCACTACCCCAACACTGGATGCATAGAGTGAGTTAAAAAAATACAAGTTGGTCGAATTTCGACCACGGGCGATACTAGTACTCATTAACACCTTTCATTTGATACCCATATCCTGCAAACAAATTCTAGAGTCAACCCTGATCCACCTTTATGGCGATATCCCTAAATGGCGTTCACCTATAGAACTATGGCCCACTCCCTCATAAAATACTCTTTAATGCCTTTCATTTGATACACATGTCATACAAACACATTCCAGGGTTTTCCCTCGGTTCATTTTCCTACAGGGTTATTTTCCCTTATGTTGTCACCATAGCTCTCAACTGAGTATGTAATGTTCGGTTACACCCGAACTTAACCTTCCTTACTTGTTATATATATAGATTACAACAACTGCGAAACAATTGTTTTGGTACTCTCAAAAGCGTTTTGGTACGAAAAGAAATTTATTTAGGGCGACATGTGACAAAATTATTTCCATCCAATCTGATTCATATTCAATATATTTAATTTGAACTTTTTTAAATAAATTTTTTTGTCGTAAATGATCCCTGAATCAGGGACCGTATTACCAGTAACGATCAGTGACTGAAAACCATTTTCATTCAAGCGGTAACTATGCAACTGTCAAACTTTTTCTAAAAATTATAATAAGTTATGGATCTAACGAGTACTATTTGTTGCTAGTTCAAATATGCCATTAATTCGATCCACAATTTCAGAGCTATTGAGATTTAAAAAATGGTTTTCGATCACGGATCGTAACACGTAATACGGGCCCAGACGAAAATAATTTAAAAAAATGATTGAAATCGGTGTAGCCGTTTTTCAGTTTTGAACGACCTAGCGCACACAAATTCATTTTTTTATATATATGGATTACAAAAGTCTTGTGGAATCTCAAAGGTTGGCATTGGAAAAATTTTAATTTATGTTGCATATACGAAAGGGTTGTATAAAAGAAATTTATTTAGGGCGACATCTGGGCAAATTATTTCCATCCACTCTGATTCGTATACTGGTGTGTAACACAACCAAAGCCGCATGAATAATAACAACCAGTCTGGGACTATTAGCTAAAATATTGATCAATTTATCAATATTTTAGCTAATAGTCCCAGATTGGTTGTTATTATTCATGCGGCTTTGGTTGTGTTACACACCAGTATACGATTTTCCAAATTTTTTGTTGCTATAAATAACAGTAAGTCCGGTCTAAATAAAGGAAAGAAAAAATTTTTGAAATCGGTCAAACCGTTTTTGAGTAATAGCTAAAATATTTTTTAATTGTAGTTTTTTAAATAAATTTTTTTGTCGTAAATTATCCCTGAATCAGATCGAAAATAATAGAAAAAAAAATTATTGAAATCGGTGTAGCCGTTTCTCAGTTTTGAACGACCTAACGCACACAAATTCATTTTTATATATATAGATTACAAAAGTCTTGTGGAATTCTCAAAGGTTGGCATTGGAAAAATTTAAATTTATGTTGCATATACGAAAGGGTTATATAAAAGAAATTTATTTACGGCGACATCTGGCAAAATTATTTCCATCCACTCTGATTCATATACTGGTGCGTAAAACAACCAAAGCCGCATGAATAATAACAACCAAACTCGTACTATTAGCTAAAATATTGAAAAATTGAGGATTTTCCAATTTTTTTTGCTGTCAGTCCAATCGAAATAAAGGAAAGAAAAAAATTTTGAAATCGGTCAAACGGTTTTTGAATAATAGCTAAAATATTTTTTAGTTGAAGTTTTTTAAATAAAATTTTTGTCGTAAATGATTCCTGAATCAGATCGAAAATAATATAAAAAAAAATTATTTAAATCGGTGTAGCCGTTCATTTTTCTATATCTAGACTAGCAGACCCGGCAGACGTTGTTGTGCCCTAAATTTGGTCTATATGCATACATTTTAATAAGCCTTTTCCGTCTAACTCTGCCCTCCCCCCTCTTCACTTTTTCTTAATCCTTTTATTCGCTAAACCCTCCGTCTTTTTCGCTTTATCTATCTTCGTCTCATTCCATCTCTTTCTCAGTCTCCCTCTCCTTCTCTCTTTTCTCTTCTCTCAAGTTCTTCTCATTCTTCTTCATCCCTTATTGCCAGTCCCAGAGGGTGGCATGTATTTTGTTCCAGTCCCATTCCGATTCCAAATCTCAGTCTCAGTCCCAGTCCTGTCTCAGTCCCAGTCCTGGTCTTCTTCCTGGAAAAAAGTATTGTAAATACTAATATAGGCAAATTTACATACCAAATTTCAGGCAAATCGAATAGGACGTAAGTAAATAGGTATGTGGGTATTATTAATTCATGTCTTAGTTTCGGCTTCGCATGCATATTTATCAGTTTTGCTAGGTTGATGCGAATAAACCGAATATCACAATGAAAATTACTTTAAAGCTCTCAGCAACAGCTTTCATTTGATATCCATATTACACGCACATTCTATGGGTATCCGGGTCAACGTGTTGGCCTATATCTCGATACCCTAGACATCCAGCGGCATAAAACTTACTCTGTGCTAAAGCACACATCAAAAGCTTCAATTTGATACCCATAATGTAAAAAGACATCCTACTGTTAGCCTGATCCACGATTTGGTCTATATCTCGAGACCCTAGTCACCAATAGGTATGAAAACTACCCTAACTAAAGCACTCATCAACAGCTTTAATTTGATACCCATAATGTAAATACACTGTCTAGGCGTTCACGGACCCACGTTTTGGCCTATATCTCGTGACCCTAGTCACCAGAGGTATGAAAATTACCCTCTACTAAAGAACTCATTGACAGCTTTCATTTGGTATCCATATTCTATAAACACAGTCTAGGGGTACCCGGGTCCACGTTTTGGCCTATATCTCGAGACTCTGTGCGTCGATCGCAACCAAACCTATGGGCAAACCACCGCGTGAGGTATGCGCAACTTACGTGAAAGCTTGAACAAAATCGACCGGCGCATCTCTTCAAAAACCGGCAACCAACTAACACACATTTAAGCCTTTCTTTTTATACTCAGTTGAGCAGAGCTCACAGAGTATATTAACTTTGATTGGATAACGGTTGGTTGTACAGGTATAAAGGAATCGAGATAGATATAGACTTCCATATATCAAAATCATCAGTATCGAAAAAAAATTTGATTGAGCCATGTCCGTCCGTCCGTAATTCCGTCCGTCCGTCTGTCCGTTAACACGATAACTTGAGTAAATTTGGGGTATCTTGGTGAAATTTCGTACGTAGGTTCCTGGGCACTCATCTCAGATCGCTATTTAAAATGAACGATATCGGACTATAACCACGCCCACTTTTTCGATATCGAAAATTTCGAAACACCGAAAAAATGCGACAATTCATTGCCAAAGACGGATAAAGCGATGAAACTTGGTAGGTGGGTTAACCTTATGACGCAGAATAGAAAATTAGTAAAATTTTGGACAATGGGCGTGGCACCGCCCACTTTTAAAAGAAGGTAATTTAAAAGTTTTTCAAGCTGTAATTTGGCAGTCATTGAGGATATAATGATGAAATTTGGCAGGAACGTTACTTACTTAATTGGCGCTTAACCGTCTAAACGGTTATGGCCGTCCAACAAGGCGCGCCAGTCGCTCCTTCGCTCCGCCAACCGGCGCCAATTGGTCACACCAAGGGAGTTTAAATCGTTTTCCACCTGGTCCTTCCAACGGGGTGGGGGCCGCCCTCTACCTCTGCTTCCATAGGCGGGTTCCGATAGAAACACTTTCTTGGCCGGAGCATCATCTTTCATTCGCATAACATGGCCTAGCCAGCGCAGCCGCTGCGTTTTAATTCGCTGGACTATGTTGATATCTGCGTACAGCTCGTACATCTCATCATTAAATCTTCTTCGGTACTCGCCATCGCCAACGCGTAGAGGTCCATGAATCTTTCGAAGAACTTTTCTCTCGAACACTCCCAAAGCCGCTTCATCTGCTGTTGTCATGGTCCATGCTTCTGCCTCATATAGCAGGACGGGTACGATAAGTAACTTGTAGAGTATGATTTTCGTTCGTCGAGAGAGGACTTTACTTTTCAATTGCCTACCTAGTCCAAAGTAGCATTTATTGGCAAGATTGATTCTTCGCTGGATTTCAGTGCTGATGTTGTTGCTAGTGTTGATGCTGATTCCCAAATAAACGAAGTCTTTTACTATTTCGAAATTATGGCTGCCAACAGTAGCGTGGTTGCTAAGGCGCATATGTGCTGACTCTTTGCTCGATGACAGCAGGTACTTCGTTTTGTCCTCATTCACCATCAAACCCATCTGTACCGCTTCTTTTTCCAGCTTGGAGTAAGCAGAACTGACAGCGCGGGTGTTTAGGCCGATGATATCAATGTCATCAGCATATGCCAGAAATTGCATGCTTTTATAGTATATTGTTCCAGTGCGGTTAAGTTCTGCAGCTAGTATAATTTTCTCCAGCATCAAATTAAAGAAATCGCACGATAGGGGGTCACCCTGTCTGAAACCTCGTTTAGTTTCGAACGGCTCGGAGAGGTCCTTCCCAATTCTGACTGAGCTGATGGTGTTGCTCAACGTCATTTTGCACAGCCGTACAAGTTTTGCGGGGAAACCAAATTCAGACATAGCGGCATATAGGCAGCTCCTTTTCGTGCTGTCGAAGGCGGCTTTAAAGTCGACGAAGAGGTGATGTGTTTCGATTCTCTTTTCACGGGTTTTTTCCCAGATTTGGCGCATTGTGAAAATCTGGTCGATGGTAGATTTACCAGGTCTGAAGCCGCACTGATAAGGTCCAATCAGCCGGTTCACGGTGGGCTTCAATCTTTCGCACAATACACTTGAAAGGACCTTATATGCGATATTAAGAAGGCTGATTCCACGATAGTTGGTGCATTTTGCGGTATCCCCCTTCTTGTGGACTGGGCAAAGAACACTTAGATTTCAACCGTCGGGCATGCTTTCGTCCGCCCATATTTTGCTAAGAAGCTGCTGCATGCGCCTTACCAACTCTTCGCCGCCGAACTTGAATAGCTCCGCAGGCAATCCATCAGCGCCCACGGCCTTGTTGTTTTTCAATCTGGTTATTGCTATTCTAACTTCGTCATAATCGGGCGGGGGGACATATATTCCATCATCATCGATTGCGGGATTGGGTTCTTCATCTCTCCGCGGCGAATTGCTGCCTCCATTTAGGAGAGCAGAGAAGTATTCCCTCCATAATCTAAGTACTCTCTGGACATCAGTTACAAGGTCGCCGTTTTCATTCCTACAGGAGTTTGCCCCGGTCTTAAAACCTTCCGTCTGTCGCCGTATTTTTTGGTAGAATTTTCGGGCGTTATTCCTGGTGGTTAGCAGCTCAAGCTCCTCGCACTCACGCCTTTCTGCTTCTGCTTTTTTCTTCCTGAAAAGGCGTCTCGCTTCCCTTTTCAACTCACGATAGCGTTCACACACTCCTCTTGTCGCGCTCGCTTTTAACGTAGCCATGTAGGCAGCGTCTTTTCTTTCGGTTGCAACGCGGCATTCTTCATCATACCAGTTGTTTTTTCGTGGCCGCCGGTAACCAATTTTTTCCTCGGCGGCAGTACGAAGTGCTTTGGAGATATGCTCCCACTGCTCCTGTATTCCTTCAGGATGAGTTGTGCCCTCAGAGAGCAGGTGTGAGAGTCGAGTTGCGAAATCATTGGCAGTCTGTTGTGATTGAAGCTTTTCGACGTCTAGCTTTCCTTGTGTTTTTTGTTCCTTGTTTTTAGCCGCGTTGAGGCGGGTGCGTATTTTGGCTGCAACGAGATAATGGTCCGAATCGATGTTAGGTCCTCGGATCGTGCGCACATCTAAAACACTGGAGGCATGCCGTCCGTCTATCACAACGTGATCGATCTGATTGCGAGTATTTCGGTCAGGAGACAGCCATGTAGCTTGATGTATCTTTTTATGCATGAACCTCGTGCTGGATATGACCATGTTTCGAGCACTGGCAAAGTCAATCAGCCTTAGTCCGTTAGGAGAAGTTTCATTGTGTAGGCTGAACTTTCCGACTGTAGGGCCAAAAACACCTTCTTTGCCCACCCTGGCGTTAAAGTCGCCAAGCACGACTTTTATATCATGACGGGGGCAGCGCTCGTATGTGCGTTCTAATTGTTCATAAAAAGTGTCTTTCACCTCATCGTCTTTCTCCTCTGTCGGCGCATGGGCGCAGATGAATGATATATTAAAAAATTTTGCTTTTATTCGGATAGCGGCGAGACGCTCGTCCACAGGCGTGAACGCCAGCACTTGGCGACAAAGTCTCTCTCCCACCACGAATCCGACGCCAAAACTGCGCTTATTCGCATGGCCACTCCAATATATGTCACAATGTTTGATCTTCTTTCTTCCTTGCTTCGTCCAACGCATTTCTTGGATGGCGGTGATGTCAGATTTTGCTTTGACGAGGACATCAACCAGCCGGGCATCTGCACCAATCCCATTCAGGGAGCGGACGTTCCAGGTGCATGCCCTCAATTCGTTGTCCTTCAAACGTTTGCCATGGTCGTAATCAATAGAGAGTGTATTTATCCGAGGCTTGTTGTTATATTTCATTGGAGTATGGGTTTACGTGGCGGGTCCCAAGCCCATCGCACAACCCGCTCAGCGGGGGTGAAAATATTACTTGGCACGTTTATATAGCGAGCCGCTTGCTCCAAGACAGACGCCCGCTTGCAGCCGCACCTAGAGGTGTACAGACGCTGCCCCGGCTAGCCCTTAAACCGATTATGTCAGAGTGGCCTAACCAGGTTGTTGCCTTCTCACATTAGCTCACCGCTAAACGGGTGTTTAGCGGCTACCCAGAGGATACTTGGCCGCAAGCGACCGGCAGTAGTGAGCTGCTTGAACCGCATGCAACAGAATCGCTCTGGCCATTCCCAGGTGAATGGCGGTCAGAAGCTTTCCCCACTTTCGTGGACTTCTACCCACGGCCCCACCCTCCTCCCAGGAACGTTACTACTATTACTATATATGTTCTAAATAAAAATTAGAAAAATCGGATTAAGAACACGCCCCCTTTTAAAAAAAAATTGTTTAGTAGTAAAATTTTAACAAAAAATTTAATATCTTTACTGTATATAAGTAAATTATGTCAACATTCAACTCCAGTAATGATATGGTGCAACAAAATACAAAAATAAAAGAAAATTTCAAAATGGGCGTGGTTCCGCCCTTTCTCATTTAGTTTGTCTAGAATACTTTTAATGCCATAAATCGAACAAAAATTTTCCAATCCTTCTGAAATTTGGTAGAGACATAGACTCTATGACGGTAACTATTTTCTGAAAACTGGGCGAAATCGGTTGAAGCCACGCCCAGTTTTTATACACAGTCGACCGTCTGTCCTTCCGCTCTGCCCTTAAAACGATAACTTGAGCAAAAACCGATATATCTTTACTAAACTCAGTTCGCGTAATTATCTGAATTCACTTTATCTTGGTACAAAAAATGGCCGAAATCCGACTATAACCGCGCCCACTTTTTCGAAATCGAAAATTACGAAAAATGAAAAAAATGCCATAATTCTATACCAAATATGAAAACACATGAAACATGGTAATTTGATTGGTATATTGACGCAAAAAATAACTTTAGTAAAAACTTTGTAAAATGGGTGTGTCACCTAATATATTAAGTAGAAAAAAAATGAAAAAGGTCTGCAGGGCGCAATCAAAAGCCCTTGGAATCTTGGCAGGAATACTGTTCGTGGTATTACATATATAAATAAATTAGCGGTACCCGACAGATGATGTTCTGGGTCACCCTGGTCCACATTTTGGCCGATATCTCGAAAACGCAACTAAGGGCCACTTCCTTTTAAGACCCTCATTAATACCTTTAATTTGATACCCATATCGTACAAACACATTATAGAGTCACCCCTGGTCCACCTATATGGCGAAATCTGGAAAAAGCGTCCACATATAGAACTAGGGCCCACTCCCTTTTAAAATACTCATTAACACCATTCATTTCATACCCATATCGTACAAACACATTCTAGAGTCACCCCTGGTCCACCTTTAGAACTATGGCCGACCCCCTTTTAAAATACTCTTTAATACCTTCCATTTGATACCCATGTCGTACAAACACATTCCAGGGTTACTCTAGGTTCGTTTTCCTACAAGGTGATTTTCCCTTATTTTGTCTCCAAAGCTCTCAGCTGAGTATGTAATGTTCGGTTACACCCGAACTTAGCCTTCCTTACTTGTTATATATAAGATTACAATAGCTGTGTTTTTTTACATCAATCGACGTTTACGCTTAAACTTTATACGGACTGCTAAACGTCAAGCTCTAAATACACCTCTGCTGAAATTGTTGCGCATAAAATTAGTACTACTAAATTTCAATACGCATTATACTCAGATGTGACTGAAATATGTGTCTATGTTCCTCTACACTAATTCAATTTATCACCTCAACAAATTTTGTGTGTCCACTATTCATCGCAACCAATTCAGCTATATGTCATACACAGCCATACAACAAACGCTCCGCTTTTTGGCACAACATGTTTTGTAGCTAGTTGCCGCGAGATGGGTCTCCTAATAGCTATTTGCCGCTAGATGGGTCGCTTAAGGATTAGCGACGTAAACGTATACGCATGTAAAAAAACACGGCTAATATCCTTGGGCAAAAGTTTTATGGTGAAAATTTCGCAGCGACACCTTGCATCACTTTTCCTTAAATTTTTTATATCGCTACTTAGAAAAATGTTGCAAATAGGAGGTGTAAAATGTAAACCTTTACAACCTTTACAAATTGTGTGCCATAGCTGCCGTTCCTGCCACTTTCGTACTCAAACTGGTACTTTAAAAATGGTTTGATACGTTGGTACGTTATTTTTATGTTTGGATCCTACATGAAAATGAATCATATATGTACGTATGAAGATGTTAATGAAAATTTTATGTATTTTCTTGATCATGAAAAATAAAAAATGGTAAATAACCATTTGTCTTTCAATTCTGTGAAACAATTTTTTTGGTACTCCAAAACAATTTTTTTGGTGCGAAGAAAAATATGTGAGCGGCAGTACTGGTTGCATTGTAAAAATTTAAATTTATATCACTTCTTAGAAAAATGTTGCAAATAATAAAGGGGTGTAAAACAACCAACTCCGCATGAATAATAACAACCAAACTCGTACTATTAGCTAAAATATTGATAAATTGAAGATTTTCCAATTTTTTTTTGCTGTAAATGAACAGTCAGTGAAATCGGTCAAACCGTTTTTGAGTAATAGCTGAAATATTTTTTAATTGAAGTTTTTTAAATAAATTTTTTGTCGTAAAGATCCCTGAATCAGATCGAAAATAATATAAAAAAAAATGATTGAAATCGGTGTAGCCGTTTCTCAGTTTTGAAAGACCTAACGTACACAAATTCATTTTTATATATATAGATTACAACAACTGCGAAACTATTGTTTTGGTAATCTCAAAAGCGTTTTGGTACGAAAAGAAATTTATTTAGGGCGACATCTGACAAAATTATTTCCATCCAATCTGATTCATATTCAATATTTTTTAATTGAACTTTTTTAAATAAATTTTTTTATCGTAAATGATCCCTGAATCAGGGTCCGTATTACCTGTTACGATCAGTGACTGAAAACCATTTTCACTCAAGCGGTAACTATGCAACTGTCAAACTTTTTCTAAAAATTATAATAAGTTATGGATCTAACGAGTACTATTTGTTGCTAGTGCAAATATGCCATTAATCCGATCCACCATTTCAGAGCTTTGAGATTTAAAAAATGATTTTCGATCACGGATCGTAACACGCAATACGGGCCCAGACAAAAATAATAGAAAAAAATTATTGAAATCGGTGTAGCCGTTTTTCAGTTTTGAACGACCTAACGCACACAAATTAATTTTTTTATATATATGGATTACAAAAGTCTTGGGGAATTCTCAAAGGTTGGCATTGGAAAAATTTTAAATTATGTTGCATATACGAAAGGGTTGTATAAAAGAAATTTATTTAGGGCGAAATCTGACCAAATTATTTCCATCCACTCTGATTCATATACTGGTGCGTAAAACAACCAAAGCCGCATGAATAATAAGAACCAAACTCGTACTATTAGCTAAAATATTGATAAATTGAAGATTTTCCAATTTTTTTTTGCTGTAAATGAACAGTCAGCCCGATCGAAATAAGGGAAAGAAAACAATTTTTGAAATCGGTCAAACGGTTTTTGAATAATAGCTAAAATATTTTTAAATTGAAGTTTTTTAAATAAATTTTTTATCGAAAATAATATAAAAAAATGATTGAAATCGGTGTAGCCGTTTTGCAGTTTTGAGCGACCTAACCCACACAAATTCATTTTTATATATCTAGACTAGCAGACCCGGCAGACGTTGTTCTGCCCTAAATTTGGTCTATCTGCTTACATTTTAATAAGCTTTTTCCGTCTAACTCTGTTCTCCCCCTCTTCACTTTTTCTTAATCCTTTAATTCGCTCCACCCTCCATCTTTTTCGCTTCATCTATCTCTATCTTCGCCTCATTCCATCTCTTTCTCAGTCTCCTTCTCCTTCTCTCAAGTTCTTCTCATTCTTCTTCATCCCTTATTGCCAGTACCAGAGAGTGGTATTTATTTTGTTCCAGTCACATTCCGAGTCAAATTCTCAGTCCCAGTCCTAATCCTAAATCCAGTCCCAGCCCGTCTCTGGTCTACTTCCTGGAAAAAAGGATTGTAAATACTAATATAGGCAAATTTATATACCAAATTTCAGGCAAATCGAATAGGACGTAAGTAAATAGGTATGTGGGTATTATTAATTCATGTCTTAATTTCGGCTTCGCATGCATATTTATCAGTTTTGCTAGTTTGATGCGACTAAACCGAATATCACAATGAAAATTACTTTAAAGCTCTCAGCAACAGCTTTCTTTTGATATCCATATTACACGGACATTCTATGGGTATCCGGATCCACGTTTTGGCCTATATCTCGATACCCTAGTCATCTAGCGGCATAAAACTTACTCTGTACTAAAGCACACATCAAAAGCTTCAATTTGATACCCATAATGTAAAAACACATCCTAGTGTTACCCTGATCCACGCGCTTTTCAAGGCCGTCGGTTCTATGTACGGGAGCGACTCGGGATTTTTCCCGACCAAGGACTGCCATTTCAGTTTAACCCACTTTAATTTGTTTCGTCCCTCCCACAAATTGTCATCCTCCCAGCAGCTCCTTGCAGCGGGACTGCTCCATATTCTCTTGCTCCGGGAAAGTATCGAACCCAATCCGGGTCCGTCTCCTGACCCCGATCCTGAGAAATGATTTTGCTGCATCTGCCGGAAAAGAATCTTTTTAGGACGGTCATACTCTTGTCAGTGTGTCTCGTGTAAGGGATGGTTGCATCGGAAAGGTTGTTCTGGGCTAGACCCCAAAACCAGACGTCCACATAACTTCTATAAATCTCTTGTGGATCCTTGCTGTTCACGTCTTAGGACGTCCCGTAGTCTGCGCCTTAGCGCCAGATGTTCTGGTCTCCGCGACGGCAACCTCCCGACGGGTTTCACTGCGCCATGTTGCCAGGCCGCATACCCAAATACACCGGGTACCCCAATGCCTACCCAAGGACGTCTAGTCCCAGGGCCTCAACAGCAACCGCGTTCTGGCCTTCCACAACCCAGGCGTAGTCACCCGTCACTTACTCCCAGAGTGACGACCTCTCCCCCTACGCACTTCAGAATTCTGCAGTTAAACTGTAATGGATTAATTGGGAAGATCACGGAGATAGTCGACTTCATGAAGCGGCACAACATCCGCATTGCTGCGATTCAAGAGACTAACCTCACAGCAAGATCTGCATTGCATACCTGTTCTGGGTACAATGTCCACAGGAAAGATCGCGAGAGCGGAAATGGCTTCGCGTTTATCATACACCACACTATGCAATGTCATTATTTGATCCCGACATCGACCGCAGGGACAGTATCTTGGAACCTCAAGGATTATCTGTCCGGTCGGGAGATGCAAATCTAGAAATCATCAACATCTACATCCTTCCTGTCACCTGTTGCCCCAGTGGATACAGCCCTGATATCAGCGGCGTACTCACTGGAAACAATCGCATTATCTTAGGCGATTTCAATGCCCATCACGATCTATGGTATTCAAACTTGGTGGTGGACAGTAGGGGTGAGATGTTAGCGGATCAAATAGAAGAAACGACGTTCTGCACAATAAACGTAGACGCACCCACACGTATGGTAGGAAGCTGTAACAGTTCGCCGGATATTTCGTAAACTGCGCCAACTGGCAGCCGATGGTAACATTGGCATCCGACCACCTGCCTATACTTATTTCGCTCGAGCGTCCCGCCGACTTCATCGTCGCAGAAAAACGTACTTTCATTAACTTTAAAAAAGGAAAGTGGGACGAATACAAATCCTTTACAGACAACCGCTTTGCTACCCTCCCTATCCCGACTGATGCCCGCCAAGGGGAGCGAGCTTTCCGCAAGGTCATTGAATCCTCCTCGGTCCGTTTCATTCCCGCCGGTAGAATTCCCGAAATTCGGACCCACTTCCCGGCAGAGGCCGCAAGTTGAGCGATAGAACGTGACCTTAAAAGACAGCTCGATCCCGGCGACGCCCAAATAAGGGATATAAACCAACGCATCAGATTGCTTGTGGAAAAACACAAGCGGGCAAAATGGGAGGAACACCTAAGCGGTTGTAACCTCTCTGCCTGTGTAGGTAAACTTTGGTCCACTGTAAAATCCATATCGAATCCGTCTAGGCACAATGACAAAGTTTCTATCGCCTTTGGCGACAAAGTGCTGTCGGATGCGAAAAAATGCTCGAGCGCTTTCTGCCGACAATACATAATGCACTCTACGGTCGACAAAAATAGACGGAGGGCCAACAGACACGCAGGTAAACATAAGTTCAGCGCGTCACCAATTATTATCACCGCCAAAAAGGTTGAGGATGCCATTGGTCGTGCTAAACCATCCAAAGCAGTGGGCCCAGACGGCATAGCCATGCCGATGCTTAAAAACCTAGGGAAAGAGGGGTTCAAATATTTAACGCATGTCTTCAATCTGTCTCTTTCCACCTTTGCTTTACCTGAGAAATGGAAAATGGCCAAGGTGGTCCCGCTACTAAAGCCTGGAAAACCAGCTAACATAGGTGAGTCGTATCGTCCGATATCTCTCCTATCGCCAGTGGCAAAGACGCTTGAAGCCATTTTGCACCCCCACTTCAAAGCAAATTTGCAGCTGGCCTGTCATCTGCATAGCTTTAGAAAACTCCATAGCACCACCACCGCGCTAAATGCCATCATCACCCAGATAAATGGCGGTTTAAATCAGAAGCCCCACCATAGAACAGTACTTGTAGCGCTAGATCTATCAAAAGCTTTTGATACGGTCAACCATGGCACGTTACTGCAAGACTTGGAAGGGTCTACTCTTCCCCCATGTCTTAAAAGGTGGACCGCAAATTATCTGGGTGGTCGGCAGGCATCGGTGCAATTCAGAAACGAAATATAAAGCCAAGAAGAATTAAACAGGGGGTGCCTCAGGGGTGTATCCTATCCCCACTTTTGTTTAATTTTTACATTTCAAAACTACCTTCGCCACCGGAAGGAGTTACTATCGTTTCTTACGCCGATGACTGCACAATAATGGCCACAGGCCCGGGCCCAAAGATCGATGAGCTTTGCGGCTCTCCAGTTTTTTCGCCACGCGAAACCTGGCATTATCACCGACTAAATCATCCGCGACCCTATTTACAACTTGGACGTCCCAGATGTCGACCATTTTGAACATCCACGTCGATGGCACTACGCTACCGACTGTCCTACACCCCAAAATCTTGGGGGTGACGTTTGATCAGGATCTACATTTTGGTGAGCACGCAGCCGCAATTGTTCCGGAACTCCAGAGCCGTAATAAAATCCTCAAATTCCTTTGCTGGTAGTACTTGGGGAAAAGACAAAGAAACGCTCATTACCACATACAAAGCAATTGGCCAGCCCTTTGCGTGCTACGCATCCCCTATATGGTCGCCAAGTTAAAAAACTACCCACTGGAAGAAGCTACAGGCCTGCCAAAATACTGCGCTCAGAACCACCACGGACTGTCTTCTTATATCCCCAGAACACCATCTTCATAATGAGGCGAGAATACTCCCCATCAGGGAGAGAAATGAGATGCTAACCAAACAGTTCCTGTTGAATACCCAGAAACATGGGCATCTCAACAGATATCTGATTGATGAGCCAGCACCGCCTAAGGACTTAAGGAGTCATCTCCGTAAGCATTTTGAGGAAATACGGCACCTGAGAACTCAGCCGCATGAAGCAAAAAACACAAGCAGGTACTTGGTGAACTCCACAAACAGGCGTCGGACCTTTATGCCGGGAATTGCCCGGTGAATCCAGTACTCGGGGAACAGTACCCAAACCTTGCGGAAGAGGAACGCATACTCCCCAGGGAAACACGAGTCACTCTGGCTCAACTTCGTTCTGGATACTGTAACAGGTTAAAATCTTACATATCCAGAATCAACCCCGACATACAAAATGTATGCCCCGCTTGCAATGTGTCCCCACATGACACCAATCATCTCTTTAATTGTAATGTGGAACAAACGCCTCTAACACTCCTTTCATTATGGTCCACCCCTGTCGAAACAGCAAGTTTCCTTGGACTCCCGTTAGAGGATATTGATTGCAATTTGTGATCGGTCGCAGCTATTAGGTGGGGCGAAACATTGCTACAACAACAACAACCCGGATCCACGATTTGGTCTATATCTCGAGACCCTAGTCACCAATAGGTATGAAAACTACCCTGTACTAAAGCACTCATCAACAGCTTCAATTTGATACCCATAATATAAAAACACTGTCTAGGGGTTCACGGACCCACGTTTTGGCCTATATCTCGAGACCCTAGTCACCAGGGGTATGAAAATTACCGTCTACTAAAGCACTCATTGACAGCTTTCATTTGGTGTCCATATTCTATAAACACATTCTAGGGGTACCCGTGTCCACGTTTTGGCCTATATCACGAGACTCTGTGTATCGATCGCAACCAAGCCTATGGGCGAACCACCGTGTGAGGTATACGCAACTTATGTGAAAGCTTGAACAAAATCGACCCGCGCATCTCTTCATACACCGGCTATCAACTAACACACATTTTAGCCTTTCTTTTTATACTCAGTTGAGCAGAGCTCACAAAGTATATTAACTTTGATTGGATAACGGTTGGTTGTACAGGTATAAAGGAATCGAGATAGATATAGACTTCCATATATCAAAATCATCAGTATCGAACAAAAATTTGATTGAGCCATGTCCGTCCGTCCGTCCGTCCGTCTGTCCGTTAACACGATAACTTGAGTAAATTTTGAGGTATCTTGATGAAATTTGGTACGTAGGTCCCTGGGCACTCATTTCAGATCGCTATTGAAAATGAACGATATCGGACTATAACCACGCCCACTTTTTCGATATCGAAAATTTCGAAAAAACAGAAAAAGTGCAATAATTCATTACCAAAGACAGATAAAGCGAAGAAATTTGGTAGGTGAGTTGACCTTATGACGCAGAATAGAAAATTAGTAAAATTTTGGACAATGGGCGTGGCACCGCCCACTTTTAAAAGAAGGTAATTTAAAGTTTTGCAAGCTGTAATTTGGCAGTCGTTGAGGATATAATGACGAAATTTGGCAGTAACGTTACTACTATTATTATATATGTGCTAAATAAAAATTAGAAAAATAGGATGAACAACAGCTTTCTTTTGATATCCATATTACACGGACATTCTATGGGTATCCGGATCCACGTTTTGGCCTATATCTCGATACAATAGTCATCTAGCGGCATAAAACTTACTCTGTACTAAAGCACACATCAAAAGCTTCAATTTGATACCCATAATGTAAAAACACATCCTAGTGTTACCCTGATCCACGCGCTTTTCAAGGCCGTCGGTTCTATGTACGGGAGCGACTCGGGATTTTTCCCGACCAAGGACTGCCATTTCAGTTTAACCCACTTTAATTTGTTTCGTCCCTCCCACAAATTGTCATCCTCCCAGCAGCTCCTTGCAGCGGGACTGCTCCATATTCTCTTGCTCCGGGAAAGTATCGAACCCAATCCGGGTCCGTCTCCTGACCCCGATCCTGAGAAATGATTTTGCTGCATCTGCCGGAAAAGAATCTTTTTAGGACGGTCATACTCTTGTCAGTGTGTCTCGTGTAAGGGATGGTTGCATCGGAAAGGTTGTTCTGGGCTAGACCCCAAAACCAGACGTCCACATAACTTCTATAAATCTCTTGTGGATCCTTGCTGTTCACGTCTTAGGACGTCCCGTAGTCTGCGCCTTAGCGCCAGATGTTCTGGTCTCCGCGACGGCAACCTCCCGACGGGTTTCACTGCGCCATGTTGCCAGGCCGCATACCCAAATACACCGGGTACCCCAATGCCTACCCAAGGACGTCTAGTCCCAGGGCCTCAACAGCAACCGCGTTCTGGCCTTCCACAACCCAGGCGTAGTCACCCGTCACTTACTCCCAGAGTGACGACCTCTCCCCCTACGCACTTCAGAATTCTGCAGTTAAACTGTAATGGATTAATTGGGAAGATCACGGAGATAGTCGACTTCATGAAGCGGCACAACATCCGCATTGCTGCGATTCAAGAGACTAACCTCACAGCAAGATCTGCATTGCATACCTGTTCTGGGTACAATGTCCACAGGAAAGATCGCGAGAGCGGAAATGGCTTCGCGTTTATCATACACCACACTATGCAATGTCATTATTTGATCCCGACATCGACCGCAGGGACAGTATCTTGGAACCTCAAGGATTATCTGTCCGGTCGGGAGATGCAAATCTAGAAATCATCAACATCTACATCCTTCCTGTCACCTGTTGCCCCAGTGGATACAGCCCTGATATCAGCGGCGTACTCACTGGAAACAATCGCATTATCTTAGGCGATTTCAATGCCCATCACGATCTATGGTATTCAAACTTGGTGGTGGACAGTAGGGGTGAGATGTTAGCGGATCAAATAGAAGAAACGACGTTCTGCACAATAAACGTAGACGCCCCCACACGTATGGTAGGAAGCTGTAACAGTTCGCCGGATATTTCGTAAACTGCGCCAACTGGCAGCCGATGGTAACATTGGCATCCGACCACCTGCCTATACTTATTTCGCTCGAGCGTCCCGCCGACTTCATCGTCGCAGAAAAACGTACTTTCATTAACTTTAAAAAAGGAAAGTGGGACGAATACAAATCCTTTACAGACAACCGCTTTGCTACCCTCCCTATCCCGACTGATGCCCGCCAAGGGGAGCGAGCTTTCCGCAAGGTCATTGAATCCGCCTCGGTCCGTTTCATTCCCGCCGGTAGAATTCCCGAAATTCGGACCCACTTCCCGGCAGAGGCCGCAAGTTGAGCGATAGAACGTGACCTTAAAAGACAGCTCGATCCCGGCGACGCCCAAATAAGGGATATAAACCAACGCATCAGATTGCTTGTGGAAAAACACAAGCGGGCAAAATGGGAGGAACACCTAAGCGGTTGTAACCTCTCTGCCTGTGTAGGTAAACTTTGGTCCACTGTAAAATCCATATCGAATCCGTCTAGGCACAATGACAAAGTTTCTATCGCCTTTGGCGACAAAGTGCTGTCGGATGCGAAAAAATGCTCGAGCGCTTTCTGCCGACAATACATAATGCACTCTACGGTCGACAAAAATAGACGGAGGGCCAACAGACACGCAGGTAAACATAAGTTCAGCGCGTCACCAATTATTATCACCGCCAAAAAGGTTGAGGATGCCATTGGTCGTGCTAAACCATCCAAAGCAGTGGGCCCAGACGGCATAGCCATGCCGATGCTTAAAAACCTAGGGAAAGAGGGGTTCAAATATTTAACGCATGTCTTCAATCTGTCTCTTTCCACCTTTGCTTTACCTGAGAAATGGAAAATGGCCAAGGTGGTCCCGCTACTAAAGCCTGGAAAACCAGCTAACATAGGTGAGTCGTATCGTCCGATATCTCTCCTATCGCCAGTGGCAAAGACGCTTGAAGCCATTTTGCACCCCCACTTCAAAGCAAATTTGCAGCTGGCCTGTCATCTGCATAGCTTTAGAAAACTCCATAGCACCACCACCGCGCTAAATGCCATCATCACCCAGATAAATGGCGGTTTAAATCAGAAGCCCCACCATAGAACAGTACTTGTAGCGCTAGATCTATCAAAAGCTTTTGATACGGTCAACCATGGCACGTTACTGCAAGACTTGGAAGGGTCTACTCTTCCCCCATGTCTTAAAAGGTGGACCGCAAATTATCTGGGTGGTCGGCAGGCATCGGTGCAATTCAGAAACGAAATATAAAGCCAAGAAGAATTAAACAGGGGGTGCCTCAGGGGTGTGTCCTATCCCCACTTTTGTTTAATTTTTACATTTCAAAACTACCTTCGCCACCGGAAGGAGTTACTATCGTTTCTTACGCCGATGACTGCACAATAATGGCCACAGGCCCGGGCCCAAAGATCGATGAGCTTTGCGGCTCTCCAGTTTTTTCGCCACGCGAAACCTGGCATTATCACCGACTAAATCATCCGCGACCCTATTTACAACTTGGACGTCCCAGATGTCGACCATTTTGAACATCCACGTCGATGGCACTACGCTACCGACTGTCCTACACCCCAAAATCTTGGGGGTGACGTTTGATCAGGATCTACATTTTGGTGAGCACGCAGCCGCAATTGTTCCGGAACTCCAGAGCCGTAATAAAATCCTCAAATTCCTTTGCTGGTAGTACTTGGGGAAAAGACAAAGAAACGCTCATTACCACATAAAAAGCAATTGGCCAGCCCTTTGCGTGCTACGCATCCCCTATATGGTCGCCAAGTTAAAAAACTACCCACTGGAAGAAGCTACAGGCCTGCCAAAATACTGCGCTCAGAACCACCACGGACTGTCTTCTTATATCCCTAGAACACCATCTTCATAATGAGGCGAGAATACTCCCCATCAGGGAGAGAAATGAGATGCTAACCAAACAGTTCCTGTTGAATACCCAGAAACATGGGCATCTCAACAGATATCTGATTGATGAGCCAGCACCGCCTAAGGACTTAAGGAGTCATCTCCGTAAGCATTTTGAGGAAATACGGCACCTGAGAACTCAGCCGCATGAAGCAAAAAACACAAGCAGGTACTTGGTGAACTCCACAAACAGGCGTCGGACCTTTATGCCGGGAATTGCCCGGTGAATCCAGTACTCGGGGAACAGTACCCAAACCTTGCGGAAGAGGAACGCATACTCCCCAGGGAAACACGAGTCACTCTGGCTCAACTTCGTTCTGGATACTGTAACAGGTTAAACTCTTACATATCCAGAATCAACCCCGACATACAAAATGTATGCCCCGCTTGCAATGTGTCCCCACATGACACCAATCATCTCTTTAATTGTAATGTGGAACAAACGCCTCTAACACTCCTTTCATTATGGTCCACCCCTGTCGAAACAGCAAGTTTCCTTGGACTCCCGTTAGAGGATATTGATTGCAATTTGTGATCGGTCGCAGCTATTAGGTGGGGCGAAACATTGCTACAACAACAACAACCCGGATCCACGATTTGGTCTATATCTCGAGACCCTAGTCACCAATAGGTATGAAAACTACCCTGTACTAAAGCACTCATCAACAGCTTCAATTTGATACCCATAATATAAAAACACTGTCTAGGGGTTCACGGACCCACGTTTTGGCCTATATCTCGAGACCCTAGTCACCAGGGGTATGAAAATTACCGTCTACTAAAGCACTCATTGACAGCTTTCATTTGGTGTCCATATTCTATAAACACATTCTAGGGGTACCCGTGTCCACGTTTTGGCCTATATCACGAGACTCTGTGTATCGATCGCAACCAAGCCTATGGGCGAACCACCGTGTGAGGTATACGCAACTTATGTGAAAGCTTGAACAAAATCGACCCGCGCATCTCTTCATACACCGGCTATCAACTAACACACATTTTAGCCTTTCTTTTTATACTCAGTTGAGCAGAGCTCACAAAGTATATTAACTTTGATTGGATAACGGTTGGTTGTACAGGTATAAAGGAATCGAGATAGATATAGACTTCCATATATCAAAATCATCAGTATCGAACAAAAATTTGATTGAGCCATGTCCGTCCGTCCGTCCGTCCGTCTGTCCGTTAACACGATAACTTGAGTAAATTTTGAGGTATCTTGATGAAATTTGGTACGTAGGTCCCTGGGCACTCATTTCAGATCGCTATTGAAAATGAACGATATCGGACTATAACCACGCCCACTTTTTCGATATCGAAAATTTCGAAAAAACAGAAAAAGTGCAATAATTCATTACCAAAGACAGATAAAGCGAAGAAATTTGGTAGGTGAGTTGACCTTATGACGCAGAATAGAAAATTAGTAAAATTTTGGACAATGGGCGTGGCACCGCCCACTTTTAAAAGAAGGTAATTTAAAGTTTTGCAAGCTGTAATTTGGCAGTCGTTGAGGATATAATGACGAAATTTTGCAGTAACGTTACTACTATTATTATATATGTGCTAAATAAAAATTAGAAAATAGGATGAACGTTTAAAAAAAAATTTTGGTCGATATCTCGAAAACGCTTTCACATATACAAATAAGGGCCACTTCCTTTTAAAACCCTCATTAATACCTTTAATTTGATACCCATATCGCACAAACACATTATAGACTCACCCCTGGTCCACCTATATGGCGAAATCTGGAAAAAGCGTCCACATATAGAACTAGGGCCCACTCCCTTTTAAAATACTCAACACCATTCATTTCATACCCATATCGTACAAACACATTCTAGAGTCAACCCTGGGCCACCTTTAGAACTATGGCCGACTCCCTTTTAAAATAATCTTTAATACCTTCCATTTGATACCCATGTCATACAAACACATTCCAGGGTTACCCTAGGTTCATTTTCCTACAAGGTGATTTTCCCTTATTTTGTCTCCAAAGCTCTCAGCTGAGTATGTAATGTTCGGTTACACCCGAACTTAGCCTTCCTTACTTCTTATATATAATATTACAATAGCTGTGTTTTTTACATCAATCGACTTTTACGCTTAAACTTTATAAGGACTGCTAAAGGTCAAACTCTAAATACACCTTTGCTGAAATTGCTACGCATAAAATTAGTACTACTAAATTTCAATACGCATTATACTCAGATGTAACTGAAATATGTGTCTATGTTCCTCTACACTAATTCAATTTATCACCTCAACAAATGTTGTGTTCCACTATTCATTGCAACCAATTCAGCTATATGTTATACACAGCCATACAACAAACGTTTTGTCTCCGCTATGTTTTTAGCTAGTTGCCGCTAGATGGACCTCCTAAGTACCTATTTGCCGCTAGATGGGTCGCCTAAGAATTAGCAACGTAAACGTATACGCGTGTAAAAAAAAATACGACTGGTATTCTTCTTGGGCAAAAGTTTTATGGTGAAAATATCACAACACACCTTGCTTCACTTTTCCTTAAATTTTTTATATCGCTATTTAGACAAATGTTGCAAATAGGAGGTGTAAAATGTAAACAGTTAAGACGCACACCTGCATCAAATGTGTGTACCTTTACAAATTGTGTGCCGTAGCTGCCGTTCCTGGCACTTTCGTACTGAAACTGGTACTTTAAAAATGATTTGATACGTTGATACGTTATTTTTAAGTTTGGATCCTACATGAAAATTAATGATATATGTACGTATGAATATGTTAATGAAAATTTGATGTATTTTCTTGATCTTGAAAAATAAAAAATGGTAAATAACCATTTGTCTTTCAATTCTGTGAAACAATTTTTTGGTACTCCAAAACAATTTTTTTGGTACGAAGAAAAATATGTGAGCGGCAGTACTGGTTGCATTGGAAAAATTTAAATTTATATCACTTCTTAGAAAAATATTGCAAATAATAAAGGGGTGTAAAACAACCAAATCCGCGTGAATAATAACAACAAAACTCGTACTATTAGCTAGAATATTGATAAATTGAAGATTTTCCAATTTTCTTTTTTCCTGTAAATGAACAGTCAGTCAACCCGGTCAAACCGTTTTTGAGTAATAGCTGAAATATTTTTTAATTGAAGTTTTTTAAATAAATTTTTTCCCGTAAATGATCTCCAAATCAGATCGAAAATAATAGAAAAAAAAATTATTGAAATCGGTGTAGCCGTTTTTCAGTGTTGAACGACCTAACGCACACAAATTCATTCTTTTATATATATGGATTACAAAAGTCTTGTGGAATTCTTAAAGTTTGGCATTGGAAAAATTTTAATTTATTTTGCATATACGAAAGTGTTATATAAAAGAAATTTATTTAGGGGGACATCTGACCAAATTATTTCCATCCACTCTGATTCATATACTGGTGTGTAAAACAACCAAAGCCGCATGAATAATAACAACCAAACTCGTACTATTAGCTAAAATATTGATAAATTGAAGATTTTCCAAATTTTTTGTTGCTGTAAATAAAAGTCAATCCGGTCGAAATAAAGGAAAAATAATTTTTGAAATCGGTCAAACCGTTTTTGAGTAATAGCTAAAATATTTTTTAATTGAAATTTTTTAAATAAAATTTTTTTGTCGTAAATTATCCCTGAATCAGATAGAAAATAATAGAAAACAAGTAAAGAAGGCTAATTTCGGGTGTAACCGAACATTAAATACTCAGGCTGAGAGCCATGGAGACAAAATAAGGGCAAATCACGATGTAGGAAAATGAACCTAGGGTATCCCTGGAATGTGTTGTATGACATGCGTATCAAATGGAAGGTATTAAATAGTATTTTAAGAGGGAGTGGGCCATAGTTCTATAGGTGGACGCCATTTAGGGATATCGCCATAAAGGTGGACCAGGGCTGACTCTAGAATTTTTTGTACGATATGGGTATCAAATGAAAGGTGTTAATGAGTATTTTAAAAGGGCGTGGGCCTTAGTTCTATAGGTGGATGCCTTTTCGAGATATCGCCCTAAAGGTGGACCACGGGTGACTCTAGAATTTGTCGTACGATATGGGTATCAAATGAAAGGTGTTAATGAGTATTTTAAAAGAGAGTGGGCCTTAGTTCTATAGGTGGACGCCTTTTCGAGATATCAACATAAAGGTGGACCAGGGGAGACTCTAGAATTTGTTTGTACGATATGGGTATGAAATGAAGTGTTAATGAGTATTTTAAAAGGGAGTCCGCCTTAGTTCTATAGTATGACGCCTTTTCGAGATATCGTTATAAAGGTGGACCAGGGGTGACTCTAGACTTTGTTTGTACGATATGGGTATCAAATGAAAGGTGTTAATGAGAATTTTAAAAGAGAGTGGGCCTTAGTTCTATAGGTGGACGCCTTTTCGAGATATTGCCATAAATGTGGACCACCGGTGAGTCTAGAATTTGTTTGTACGATATGGGTATCAAATGAAAGGTGTTAATGAGTATTGTAAAAGGGAGTGGGCCTTAGTTCTATAGTATGACGCCTTTTCGAGATATCGCTATAAAGGTGGACCAGGGGTGACTTTAGAATTTGTTTGTACGATATGGGTATCAAATGAAAGATGTTAATGAGTATTTTAAAATGGAGTTGGCCTTAGTTCTATAGGTGGACGCCATTCGATATATCGCCATAAAGGTGGACCAGTGGTGACTCTACAATATGTTTGTACGATATGGGTATCAAATAAAGGTATTAATGAGGGTTTTAAAAGGGAGTGGTGGTAGTTGTATATGTGAAGGCGTTTTCGAGATATCGACCAAAATGTTGTCCAGGGTGTCCCAGAACATCATCTGGCGGGTACCGCTAATTTATTTATATATGTAATACCATGAACAGTATTCCTACGAAGATCCCAAGGACTTTTGATTTCGCCCTGCAGAATTTTTTTATTTTCTCCTACTTAATATGGTAGGTGTCACACACATTTTACAAAGTTTTTTTCTAAAGTTATATTTTGCGTCAGTAAACCAATCCAATCACCATGTTTCATCCCTTTTTTCGTATTTGGTGTAGAATTATGGCATTTTTTTCATATTTCGTAATTTTCGATATCGAAAAAGTGGGCGTGGTGATAGTCGTATTTCGGCCATTTTTTATACCAATACAAAGTGAGTTCAGATAAGTACGTGAACTAAGTTTAGTAAAGATATATCGATTTTTGTTCAAGTTATCGTGTTAAGGGCCGAGCGGAAGGACAGACGGTCGACTGTGTATAAAAACTGGGCGTGGCTTCAACCGATTTCGCCCTTTTCACAGAAAACAAAACAGTTATCGTCCCAGAATCTAAACCCCTACCAAATTTCGCAAGGATTGGTAAATTTTTGTTCGACTTATGGCATTAAAAAATATCCTAGACAAATAAAATGAAAAAGGGCGGAGCCACGCCCATTTTAACATTTTCTTTAATTTTTGTATTTTGGTGCACCATGTCATTAGTGGGGTTGAATGTTGACTTATATACTGTAAAGAAATTAAATTTTTGGTTAAAATTTAACTTAAAAAAAAAATTTTTTTTTAAGTGGGCGTGGTCGTTCTCCGATTTTGCTCATTTTTATTAGGCATAAATATAGTAACAGGAGTAACGTTCCTGCCAAATTTCATCATGATATCTTCAACGACTGCCAAATTACAGCTTGCAAAACTTTTAAGTTACCTTCTTTTAAAAGTGGGCGGTGCCACGCCCATTGTCCAAAATGTTACTAATTTTCTATTTTGCGTCATAGGTCAAACTCACCTACCAAGTTTCATCGCTTTATCCGTCTTTGGTAATGAATTATCCCACTTTTTCAATTTTTCGAAATTTACGATATCGACAAAGTGGGCGTGGTTATTGTCCGATATCGTACATTTTAAATAGCGATCTGAGATGAGTGCCCAGGAACCTACATACCAAATTTCGTCAAGGTACCTCAAAATTTACTCAAGTTATCGTGTTAACGGACAGACGGACGGACGGACGGACATGGCTCAATCAAATTTTTTTCGATCCTGATGATTTTTATATATGGAAGTCTATATCTATCTCGATTCCTTTATACCTGTACAACCAACCGTTATCCAATCAAAGTTAATATACTCTGTGAGCTCTGCTCAACTGGGTATAAAAATTATTGAAATCGGTGTAGCCATTTTTCAGTTTTGAACGACCTAACGCACACAAATTCATATTTATATATATAGATTACAACAACTGCGAGACAATTGTTTTGGTACTCTCAAAAACGTTTTGGTACAAAAAGAAATTTATTTAGGGCGACATCTGACAAAATTATTTCCATCCACTCTTTTTCATATTCAATATTTTTTAATTGAACTTTTTTAAATAAATTTTTTTGTCGTAAATGATCCGTGAATCAGATCGAAAGTAATAGAAAAAAATTATTGAAATCGGTGTAGCAATTTTTCAGTTTTGAACGACCTAACGCACACAAATTCATATTTATATATATAGACTAGCAGACCCGGCAGACGTTGTTCTGCCCCAAATTTGGTCTATCTGCATACATTTTAATAGGCTCTTTCCGTCTAACTCTGTCCTCCCCCTCTTCACTATTTCTTAATCCTTTTATTCGATTTTTGCTCAAGTTATCGTGTTAAGGGCCGAGCGGAAGGACAGACGGTAGACTGTGTATAAAAACCGGGCGTGGCTTCAACCACTTTCGCCCTTTTTCACAGAAAACAGTTATCGTCCCAGAATCTAAGCCCCTACCAAATTTCGCAAGGATTGGTAAATTTTTGTTCGACTTATGGCTTTAAAAGTATTCTAGACAAATAAAATGAAAAAGGGCGGAGCCACGCCCATTTTAACATTTTCTTTATTTTTTGTATTTTGGTGCACCATATCATTACTGGGGTTGAATGTTGACATAATTGACTTATATACTGAAAAGATATTAAATTTTTGGTTAAAATTTGACTATAAATTTTTTTTTTTAAAAGTGGGCGTGCTCTTCATCCGATTTTTCTAATTTTTATTTAGCACATATATAGTAATAGTAGTAACGTTCCTGCCAAATTTCATCATTATATCCTCAATGACTGCCAAATGACAGCTTGCAAAACTTTTAAATTGCCTGCTTTTAAAAGTGGGCGGTGCCACGCCCCAATGTCCAAAGTTTTACTAATTTTCTATTCTGCGTCATAAGGTCAACCCACCTACCAAGTTTCATCGCTTTATCCGTCTTTGGCAATGAATAATCGCATTTTTTCGTTTTTTCGAAATTTTCGATATCGAAAAGGTAGGCGTGGTTATAGTCCGATATCGTTTATTTTAAATAGCTATCTGAGATGGAACCAGGAACCTACGTACCAAATTTGATCAAGATATCTCAAAATTTACTCAAGTTATCGTGTTAACGGACAGACGGATGGACGGACATGGCTCAATCAAGTTTTTTTCGATACTGATGATTTTGATATATGGAAGTCTATATCTATCTCGATTCCTTTATATCTGTAGAACCAACCGTTATCCAATCAAAGCTAATATACTCTGTGAGCTCTGCTGAGTATAAACAAGTAAGGAAGGTTAAGTTCGGGTGTAACCGAACATTACATACTCAGTTGAGAGCTATGGTGACAACATAAGGGAAAATAACCATGTAGGAAAATGAACCGAGGGAAACCCTGGAATGTGTTTGTATGACATGTGTATCAAATGAAAGTCAATAAAGAGTATTTTATGTGGGAGTAGGCCATAGTTCTATAGGTAGACGCCATTTAGGGATATAGCCATAAAGGTGGATCAGGGTTGACTCTAGAATGCGTTTGTACGATATGGGTATCAAATGAAAGGTGTTAATGAGTATTTTAAAAGGGAGTAATCCTTAGTTCCAGAGGTGGACGCTGTTTCGAGATATCGCCATAAAGGTGGACCAGGGGTGACCCTAGAATTTGTTTGTACAATATGGGTATCAAAAGAAAGGTGTTAATGAGTATTTTAAAAGGGAGTAATCCTTAGTTCCATAGGTGGACGCCGTTTCGAGATATCGCCACAAAGGTGGACCAGGGGTGACCCTAGAATTTGTCTGTACAATATGGGCATCAAACGCATGGTGTTAATGAGTATTCTAAAAGCGAGTGGGCCTTAGTTCTATAGGTGGACGCCGTTTCGAAATATCGCCATAAAGGTGGACCAGGGGTGACCCTAGAATGTGTTTGTACGATATGGGTATCAAATTAAAGGTATTAATGAGGGTTTTAAAAGGGAGTGGTGGTTGTTGTATAGGTGGTCGCCTTTTCGAGATATCGCCAAAAAGGTGGACCAGGCGTGACTCTAGAATGCGTTTGTACGATATGGGTATCAAATGAAAGGTGTTAATGAGTATTTTAAAAGCGAGTAATCCTTAGTTCCATAAGTGGACGCCGCTTCGAGATATCGGCATACAGGTGGACCAGGGGTGACCCTAGACTTTGTTTGTACAATATGGGTATCAAAAGAAAGATGTTAATGAGTATTTTAAAAGGGAGTAATCCTTAGTTCCATAGGTGGACGCCGTTTCGAGACATCGCCATAAAGGTGGACCAGGGGTGACCCTAGAATTTGTTTGTACAATATGGGCATCAAACGAAAGGTGTTAATGAGTATTTTAAAACGGAGTGGGCCTTAGTTCTATAGGTGGACGCCGTTTCGAAATATCGCCATAAAGGTGGACCAGGGGTGACTCTAGAATGTGTTTGTATGATATGGGTATCAAATTAAAGGTATTAATTAGGGTTTTAAAAGGGAGTGGTGGTTGTTGTATAGGTGGTCGCATTTTCGAGATATCGCCATAAAGGTGGACCAGGGGTGACCCTAGAATTTGTTTGTACAATATGGGTATCAAAAGAAAGGTGTTAATGAGTATTTTAAAAGGGAGTAATCCTTAGTTCCATAGGTGGCCGCCGTTTCGAGATATCGCCATAAAGGTGGAGCAGGGGTGACTCTAGAATTCGTTTGTGTAATATGGGTATCAAACGAAAGGTGTTAATGAGTATTTTAAAAGGAAGGGTGCCTTAGTTCTATAGGTGGACGCCTTTTCGAGGTATCGCAATAAAGGTGGACCAGGGGTGACTCTAGACTTTGTTTGTACGATATGGGTATCAAATGAAAGGTGTTAATGAGTATTTTTAAAAGGGAGTGGGCCTTCGTTCTATAGGTGTTCGCCTTTTCGAGATATCGCCATAAAGGTGGACCAGGGGTGATTTTAGAATATGTTTATACGATATGGGTATCAAATGAAAGGTGTTAATGAGTATTTTAAAAGGGCGTGGGGATTAGTTCTATAGGTGGACGCCTTTTCGAGATATCGCCATAAAGGTGGACTTGGGGTGACTCTAGAATGTGTTTGTACGATATTGGTATCAAATTAAAGGTATTAATGAGAGTTTTAAAAGGGAGTGGTGGTAGTTGTATATGTGAAGGCGTTTTCCAGATATCGACCAAAATGTGTACCAGGGTGACTCAGAACATCATCTGTTGGATACCGCTAATTTATTTATATATGTAATACCTGTCAATATTTAAAGGGTTTTTTATTTCGCCCTGCAGAACTTTTTCATTTTCTTCTACTTGATATGGTAGGTGTCACAACCATTTTATAAAGTTTTTTTTAAAGTTATATTTCGCGTCAATAAACCAATCCAATTACCTCACCATGTTTCATCCCTTTTTTCGTATTTGGTATAGAATTATGGCATTTTTTTCATTTTTCGTAATTTTCGATATCGAAAAAGTGGGCGTGGTCATTATCGGATTTCATTCATTTTTCATACCAAGATAAAGTGAGTTCAAGTAAGTACGTGAACTAAGTTCATTAAAGATATGTCGATTTTTGCTCAAGTTATCGTGTTAACGGCCATGCGGAAGGACAGACGAACGTGTGTATAAAAACTGGGCGTGGTCCGATTTCGCCCGTTTTCACAGAAAATAGTTAGCATCATAGAATCTATGCCCCTACCAAATTTCAAAAGGATTGGTTAATTTATGTTCGACTTATGGCATTAAAAGTATCCTAGACAAATTAAATGAAAAAGGGCGGAGCCACGCCCATTTTGAAATTTTCTTTTATTTTTGTATTTTGTTGCACCATATCATTACTGGAGTTGAATGTTGACATAATTTGCTTATATACTGTACAGATATTAAATTTTTTGTTAAAATTTTACTTAAAAAAAAAATCCTTCTCCGATTTTGCTAATTTTTATTAGGCGTACATATAGTAATAGGAGTAACGTTCCTGCCAAATTTCATCATGATACCTTCAACAACTGCCAAATTACAGCTTGCAAAATTTTAAATTACCTTCTTTTAAAAGTGGGCGGTGCCACGCCCATTGTCCAAAATTTTACTAATTTTCTATTCTGCGTCATAAATTCAACTAATTTACCAAGTTTCGTCGCTTTATCTGTATTTGGTAATGAATTATCGCACTTTTTCGGTTTTTCGAAATTTTCGATATCGAAAAAGTGGGCGTGGTTATAGTCCGATATCGTTCATTTTAAATAGCGATCTGAGATGAGTACTCAGGAACCCAAATACCAAATTTCATCAAGATACCTGAAAATTTACTCAAGTTATCGTGTTAATGGACGGACGGACATGGCTCAATCAAATTTGTTTTCGATCCTGATTATTTTGATATATGGAAGTCTATATCTATCTCAATTCCCTTATATATGTACAACCAACCGTTATCCAATCAAACTTAATATACTCTGTGAGCTCTGCTCAACTGAGTATAAAAATTATTGAAACCGGTGTAGCCGTTTTTCTGTTTTGATCGACCTAGCGTACACAAATTCATTTTTATATATATATGGATTACAAAAGTCTTGTGGAATTCTCAAAGGTTGGCATTAGAAAAATTTTAATTTATATTGCATTTACGAAAGGGTTATATAAAATAAATTTATTTAGGGCGACATCTGACCAAATTATTTCTATCCACTCTGATTCATATACTGGTGTGTAAAACAACTAAAGCCGCATGAATAATAACAACCAAACTCGTACTATTAGCTAAAATTTTGATAAATTGAAGATTTTCCAAATTTTTTGTTGCTGTAAATGACAGTCAGTCCGGTCGAAAAAAAAGAAAAGAAAAAATTTTTGAAATCGGTCAAACCGCTTTTGAGTAATAGCTATAATATTTATTAATTGAAGGTTTTTAAATAAATTTTTTTGTGGTAAATGATCCCTGAATCAGATCGAAAATAATAGAAAAAAATTATTGAAATCGGTGTAGCCGTTCTTCAGTTTTGAACGACCTAACGCACACAAATTCATTTTTATATATATAGATTTCAAATTTCTTGTTGAATTCTCAAAGTTTGGCATTGGAAAAATTTTAATTTAGGTTTCATATACGAAAGGGTTATATAAAAGAAATTTATTTAGGGCGACATCTGACAAAATTATTTCCATCCACTCTGATTCATATACTGGTTACATAAAACAACCAAAGCCGCATGAATAAATTGAAGATTTTCCAATTTTTTTTTGCTGTAAATGAACAGTCATTCCGATCGAAATAAAGGAAAGAAAAAATTTTCAAATCGGTCAAACCGTTTTTGAGTAATATCTAAAATATTTTTTAATTGAAGTTTTTTAAATAAATTTTTTTGTTGTAAATGATCCCTGAATCAGATCGAAAATAATAGAAAAAAAATTATTCAAATCTGTGTAGCCATTTTCTGTTTTGAACGACCTAACGCACACAAATTCATTTTTTTATATATAGGGATTACAAAAGTCTTGTGGAAATCTCAAAGGTTGGCATTAGAAAAGTTTTAATTTATGTTGCATATACGAAAGGGTTATATAAAATAAATTTATTTAGGGCGACATCTGACCAAATTATTTCTATCCACTCTGATTCATATACTGGTGTGTAAAACAACCAAAGCCGCATGAATAATAACAACCAAACTCGTACTATTAGCTAAAATATTGATATATTGAAGATTTTCCAATTGCTTACGCCGACAGCCCAAACTCCAAACATAAAAGGTCGCCCTCGCATTTTTCTTATATTGGTTAACAGTGCCAGTCAAACTGTTTATGTTAACCATACAAATGAACATCACTGGAATAAATAAACAGTTTGACTGGCAAGCGGTATTGACCTGTTATGTTCTTTTAATTCACTTGTTTTCACACATCAAGGAGAAAGGACATATCCCGCCGAAGTTGCAGATTCACCAACCAAGTTGTACAGGTAACCTAAAAATATATATATTAATATTTGTGCACAACCTTTATTGCAAATAAAGATATTTATATTTAAATTAAAAATTCTTGTACCACTTTTTTTCCTTTTCTGCACTATATCTTGACCGGAACCATCCCTGAGTTGTGGCCCGGCCAAGACATTGGTCCATTCAATCGGTTTTTTCATCACAGCGACTATTTTGGCATCAACAGCACAAGTCTTTAGATATTATTAAAGCGACCATTTTGCGAACCAACCACAGGAGTTCAAATATTGTTGTACTTGCGACCAATTTTGAAGGTATAGTGCTTGGTATTCCAGAAGCAGTATTTTATTTGTGAGGAATTTAAAACGACCATTGGTAGCAACAACAACACAAAAATTTGGCCACCAAAATTCATAAATTATTGAGTTTGCGACCAATAACACCAACAACTTCATAGCGATTTCATCAGTTTGAAAACGTGGTTATTTTCAGTGAGCACATTATAATAAAATTAGTGAAAGTGAAAGTACGCGAGTGATTTGTGAAACAAAATTAAAATTTAAATTTGTACAAATAGCCCTTTGGACCATCAGATATTACTTGTCACCAACGGTAAGAATATTTGACACGGCTTAAGGGTCTTCAGTGTCGAACCAACGCACACACATATTTGTACAAATCAGTGTTTGTGGATTAAATACAATAAATGTTGCAAGCAAAGTCGTTGAAGATAAATTAATTCAATTAACATTTTATGTTACTTGCACTTTTCTATTATTAATTGCTCACAACAACAACACTACACTGTGTACTTAATCTCACTTTCGGTGTTGGTTGATCACAGCTGAATTATAGAAATTTTGTTTCACAAAAATCACTTAGCTTTAAAATAAAATTCATTTTTAAAACAAACAACTTTGCTCAGTTTTTTCACTTGTGCTTGATTTAAATAAATACTGTGCTACATACATATATACACGCACAAGCACATCATATAGTTGGTTGGCGAGCGATCACTTTCTTTAACATTAACACGTACATATGTACATATATCTTACATACAGTCCACTGTTTATTCAACATTAAAATTATTAAAATTTTGAGTTTATTTTCTTTCAAAATAAATATTTTACATACGAAATTTTCCTGTAAATTTATTAGAATATTATTTAATTTGTTGGGTTCACTTTGTTGGTAGAAAGCGTTGGCTAATTTTTATATTAGCAAATTGGGTAATTCCACAGATTCTGTCTCTGTGTACTTAAAATTTTTGAAAAATCCATTGTTTCTATTTTTAAACTTTTTGCAATATGAGAGCATATAACCGCTTAGTTGACACAATTTTTGAGTTCGACATCGAATTTTTAAGCATAGCCACTAGCGAACACTCCAAAGTTCGCTGAAAATTCAGCAGCAGGAGTTGAAATCGATGTGGGAAAAAGCTAAAGAAGCTTTTGATGCGTTATTACAATCAGAAAATATATCTGAGAAGAATGTCACGGCAATTAGAAAAAAAAAATAAGTCGTGCTATACTGTTTTTGTGCGGTGTATGACAAAAAGGCCGTGAAGGAAAACGATGCTGCCTTCACGCCACGCAAACTGCATTTAGCACCTTGTGATACAGATATATTCAAAGGTGATTATTTGTCATGGCCAACTTTGCGTGACATGTTCACGGCCATTTATATTCTAAATAAAAGCCTGTCGCCAGTACAAAAATTATATTATCTCATACAAAAAACACAAGGTGAAGCCAGAGAAATCGTTAAGAAATGCGAATTGACGAATGATGGTTTTGATATAGCTTGGAAAAATTTGTGCGACAGGTATGAAAATAAGAGAATATTAGTCAACACCCAATTAAAGATTTTTTTCAACCTTCAATCAGTCGAAACTGAATGCGGTAATTCAATCAAAAGATTACAAAGGGACATAAATATTTGCATATCCTCTTTAGTAAGTCATCATATTGACATATCTAATTGGGATCCAATTATTTCATATTTATGTTCAATTAAGCTTCCTGATGTGACCCTTTCGCTATGGGAACAGTCCGTAGAAAACAAGACAGAAACTTCCAAGTGGACGGATATGGACCGATTTCTGACAAATCGTTTTCAAACGTTAGAATCAGTCTCAGGTTTAAGAGGTATAAAGAGTACTAAACCTCAAAAGGTACAAAACTCAAAGCAGGCCTCTGAACATCCCCGAAAGAAACTTGGCGCTTTCCAAGCAAGTGTAGCTAAAGGCACTTGTAAAATGTGCCAAAGCAAAGATCACAAAATTTATGCGTGTTCAAAGTTCAAAAATTTGAATACGAATTAAAGACTTGCTTTCATAAAAAGAAATCACTTCTGTCATCGGGGCATTCAGTGTCAAAATGCACAAGTGCGCACAATTGCAGCAACTGCCATTTAAGACATAATACCCTGCTGCATTTGCAGACAAATAAGGCAAAACCTACACAGGTAAATAATTCTGCAGATTTATCGGATGAACAACGGTGCACTTCAAAGCAAGCTCAATCTCAAAGTGAATCTGCAAAACAAATAAGGCAAAATAAAACTACAGTAAAATCTAATTTTATTAATACCAGTAAAGGTGTTTTACTAGGCACAGCTCGCGTCACCATTCATTATAATGGTACAGATTTTTCGGCCAGAGCTCTCATAGATTCGGGATCTAAATGCTCTTTTATCACTGAAAGACTCAGACGAAGAATCAACCTGCCAACTCGAAAGATGCATGCTCAAGTTTCCGGCATCAATAATTCAGTTTTTGCGCAGGTACAAGAGGCATGAGCCATTCAGTTGCGGTCCCCAGTTGACCCACTAATTTCTATTGACGCTTTAGTTCTAGTGCTACCACATTCGACAGGTAATTTGCCAACATGCGATGTTAGTGCATTAACACAACAAGCATTCCCTGATCTCGTGCTTGCGGATAAACGTTTCTTCGTGAATGAATGAGCCAGTTGATCTTGTTCTGGGCGGGGAAATTTATCCGCAAATCATATTAGACGGTATCAAAAAAAATATTCTTAGCACTCTTTTAGCTCAAGAAACTGTCTTTGGTTGGATACTGACTGGTCGTGCTGATGCAGCCAGTTCAACCAATCATAATCGGGTATCCTTTTACAATGAGGTGGCTTTAGACAAGCAGCTAAGGTCATTTTGGGAGCTCGAAGACACACCGAAAGCTAAAGCCTCCACATTAGAAGATACATATTGTGAGGAATTGTATCAACGCACAACGCAACGGTATTCTGATGGAAGATACATGGTGTCGCTTCCGTTCAGGTCAGAATTCCCAGGAGAGATAAATCTAGGTCCATCATTAAGAATAGAGCGCTCCCAATTCTATAAAAATGAAACCCGACTTAGAAAAAATCTCGATTTACAGAAAGAATACAATAGAGTCATACTAGAATACGAGACTATGGGGCATATGTCAAAACTAGATTCAATTCAATCGGCCAATGCAGTCGATAATTACTATTTACCACATCATGCGGTAATAAAAGACGAAAGTATCTCCACCAAAGTTAGAGTTGTTTTTAATGCTTCTTCGCGTTCTTCAAATGGTGTCAGCCTGAACGATGTTCTTCTTCCTGGTCCTGTGCTTCAGGCTGATCTACCAACATTAATTCTTCGCTGGCGACTTTTCAGATATGTCTTCAATAGCGATATTGAGAAGATGTATAGGCAAATCCTAGTAGATGATAATCATACAAGATACCAAAGAATAGTTTTCCGCTCAAGTCCAGAGGATCAATTCAGTCTGTATGAGCTCAAAACAGTGACATTTGGTATCAATTGTGCTCCTTATCTAGCAATAAGGACTTTACTTAAACTGGCTGATGATTCCGAAAAATCTCATCCAATCGGCTCAAATATCCTAAGAAAAAATATGTATGTCGACGACGTTCTTTCAGGAGGGCATACTACAGCATCTGCGATCAGAGCAAGAGATGAAATTTCCGGGGTTTTAAGTTCAGCTGGTTTTCCATTACGAAAATGGACTTCAAATTCCAGTGAAATATTACACGATATTCCCAAAGCTCATCTACTGAGCGAAGATTTCTTAGTATTTGAAGATTCGAGTAGTGTAAAGGCGCTCGGTATTAGGTGGAATGCTCATTCCGATCAGTTTTACTTCACAGCAAAATCTATAGAAGAGAATACCGAGCAAAAAAAAAGAGCGATACTATCTACTATCGCAAAACTCTTTAGGGTGGTTAGCTCTAACAATTATCGTGGTGAAAATGATTATGCAAAATATCTGGCTAGAGGGTACTGGCTGGGATGAAACCGTTTCGTCTTCAAAATTAGACAGGTGGAAAAATTTTACCAATACGTACAAGGAGATTGACAAAATACGAATACCGCGATAGGTATCCTTTTCAATTCAATTCAATTCAATTTTCTCCTACAGAAAAGGTCGAAATCCATGGATTCGGCGACGCCTCCGAGAAATCGTATGGTGCAGCCGTGTATATGAGAGTGGAGTCCAGCGACGGCATATTTGTGAATCTGCTTTTGGCAAAAACAAGAGTAGCTCCAGTCAAAACCATCTCACTTCCTCGACTGGAACTTTGCGGAGCTGTATTTTTAGCGGAAATAACCGAATCTATCTGCGCTAACCTTGATTTAGGTCAACAAAACATTCACCTGTGGACAGATTCGACAATCGTGCTAGCCTGGATACGAAAACCTCCGTGCTCATGGTCAACTTTCGTTGCACATCGAATTACAAAAATCGTCAACAAAGTTGGAAGTTCAACGTGGTATCACGTGGATTCAGGTACAAATCCAGCAGATTTAGCCAGTAGAGGAATACTAGCCGTGGATTTAGTCAACAATTCTCTGTGGTGGCAGGGTCCTTCTTGGCTCCAAGAAGAGAAGGAAAAGTGGCCAACACAAGATTCGGACTTTACCACAAATATTGAAGAAAAACGCGTGCAAGTACATACAACCGCAATTTCAAGCAATATTAATGATATACTCAATAGGTTTCCAAATCTTCCTAGGGCTTTAAGAGTCATATCATACATGTTCAGGTTTTTTCATAGAACGCATCCTAAAAATAAACATTACAGTCAACCTGAATCTTATTTAATTTCCTCAGATGAAACTAAAGCTACAACAACCCGTTTAATAAAACTTGCTCAGAAGCAATATTACGGATCAGAAATTTCAAGCTTGCAATCCAAAACACCAATTTGATCTAAAAGCGAAATACTTTCGCTCACTCCATATCTTGATGAAGACGAAGTAGTGAAAACGGGTGGACGACTTGGTGCATCCAAAGATACAACCGAATCTGAACGCCATCCCATAGTACTTCCGTATAATTGTAGGTTTACACGTCTGTATGTTCACTTTGTCCATGAAATGTCTCTCCATGGTGAAAACCAATTAATGCTGCGCATCATTAGAACTCAATACTGGATACCAAAAGTTAAAACCATGATACGATCCGTAATTCATAATTGTAAGATCTGCATGATCTTCAAAAAACGATCTCAAAGTCAGCTCATGGGAATTTTACCTCAAGAACGCACCACATTTTCGCGTGCATTTACCAATAAAGGGGTAGATTTCGCAGGGCCTTTCGACATTAAGAGTTACAGTGGGCGCGGGTGTCGTACCTCAAAGGGTTACGTTTGTCTATTCGTTTGCTTTTCTACTAAGGCTATACATTTAGAAGCCACTAGTGATTTGAGCACCTCCTCATTTCTATATGCGCTTTCAAGATTTGTAGCTAGACGAGGATGTCCAAGAAACATTTATTCGGACAATGGAACAAACTTTGTCGGCGCATCACCGGCATTAAAAGCGGAATTTAAGGAATTTCTTGGCGATGCAAGAAATCAAACCCTGTCAAAATATTCCCATCAGGCATTAAATTGGCATTTCATACCAGCAGGGGCTCCACACATGGGGGGACTATTGGAAGCGGGAGTGAAAAGCTTAAAAGCCACTTCAAAAAAGTGGCCTTAAACAACAAATTCACTTTTGAGGAATTTAACACGTTGTTATGTAGAATTGAGTCGTGTCTCTATTCTCGCCCTCTTAGTCCCGCTTCAAATGAACCATCTGACCTTGAGCCTCTAACACCAGGACACTTTCAGATTCGAGCACATCTATTTGCACCAGCGGAAATCAGCATTGATGAAAATGCTGCCTCAGTTGTCAATCGCTGGCAGGAACTCAAGGCGTTGCATCAAAACTTCTGCAGAAGATGGAAATCAGAATATCTTTCGGAACTACAGAAACGGATAAAATGGAAGCATCCTAAATCAAATATGCAAGTCGGAGATATGGTGGTTGTACGGGAAGATAATCTTCCTCCCAACGAATGGAGATTGGGGCGTGTGATTAAGTTACACCCTGGTTCAGACAACCGGGTTCGCGTTGTGGCTAAAAGGACTGAAAAGGGGAAAGTGACAAGACCACTTGCCAAACTAATATTACTACCACCATATACCGCGGAGACCGAAAACACGACAGCAGCAGTAACGCTACAATTGGAGTTACAAAATCTCCACACAACATCAAAACTTCTCCTAACCAAAACTAAGCAACTTCAACAAAACTCATAGGAGAAACAAAATTTTCTTTTTTTTTTTGATCCAGCCTAATGTTACATATGTACATGTACATCTTGCGCACATGGGTGGTGTAATTTTCATTTACAAAGGCAACAATATTTTGCTATAATTGATGAACACTTTATATTATTAAATCTTAAATTTTTGAATGCGTTTTTTTACACACTCACTACCAATTGAGGTTATCAGGTAGTCGCTACCGAAAACAATGTGTACAAACATATAAACAATGGCTATGTGCATTGGACTGCATGGAGTCATGAAAGAAAATTTTTCGGGTCTGCTTAGGCAATCAAAACAAAGTTCGTGGGTTCGCAAACCACATATTAAATAATGAAATTTCCCTCAAATAAATATTTTCTTTGTTTTTTTTTTTGCCTAATGAGTTATATCTAAGGGTGCTCACATAAACATAATTTTTTATTTTTGTTACGAAGAAACGAAAAAAAGGATAGTACAATGGCAAAGGCAAGCTTACTTAAATTAAACAAAATCGCTGCCAATTCCATTGCATACACCCGTTTTTATCAAAATAAACATAAAAACAAAAATAAAATAAGTAAAAAACAAAACTTACGGAAATAAAAATTTGCCAATTAAGGACACCCTAATATAATGCACGGCACATTGCACAATTCCTTGTTTTACTTTTCGAGTAAAAAGTTTAAATACATAACAATATGTAATATTGTATAAACAAAAACAAGAACAAAAAAATTGTCTAACAAAAAAAAACAACAGAGATAAAATTTCGGATTGATCGGTTCACCCTAATTCAAAATATTGCAATTAAGTTTTTGCTTTTCGAAGCAAAAACCGACCAAAAAAAACCACTTAAACATTTTTTTTTCACAATAAAAAAAAAAAAATCACTGCACACCCTATATTGTAACACCATACGATCGCATGACTTATTGCGAATCGTAGCAAGAACAAACACAATTGCACACTTTTCACTATGTTAGTTACTCTGCTTTGGTGGAGGATTTTTTGCAAGACCTTTCATAGGTCTTCATTATCACAGTTTTTTTTTCTTTTCTTTTTCCTCTCTTTTTTATTGCAATATATGTATATATATGCATATTTTACTTTGCACTAAAACACTTCACTAACCACAAATTAACGGCGGAAAAGTTAAATGCCCGCGATTTACATTACTCGCTCGCACACGCACTAATTAAAATTAAACTTTTAAGAAAAAATTCAATGCCGCAGGTTTTTTATACTCAGTTGAGCAGAGCTCACAGAGTATATTAAGTTTGATTGGATAACGGTTGGTTGTACAGGTATAAACGAATCGAGATAGATATAGACTTCCATATATCAAAATCATCAGGATCGAAAAAAAATTTGATTGAGCCATGTCCGTCCGTCCGTCCGTTAACACGATAACTTGAGTAAATTTTGAGGTATCTTGATGAAATTTGGTATGTAGGTTCCTGAGTATTCATCTCAGATCGATATTTAAAATGAACGATATCGGACTATAACCACGCCCACTTTTTCGATATCGAAAATTTCGAAAAACGGAAAACGTGCAATAATTCGTTACCAAAGACAGATAAAGCGATGAAACTTGGTAGGTGAGTTGAACTTATGGCGAAGAATAGAAAATTAGTAAAATTTTGCAAGCTGTAATTTGGCAGTCGTTGAAGATATCATGATGAAATTTGGCAGGAACGTTACTCCTATTACTATATGTACGCTTAATAAAAATTAGCAAAATTGGAGAAGGAAAACGCCCACTTTAAAAGAAAAAAATTTTTTTAAAGTAAAATTTAAAAAAAATTTAATATCTTTACAGTATATAAGTAAATAATGTCAACATTCAACTCTAGTAATGATATGGTGCAACAAAATACAAAAAATAAAGAAAATTTCAAAATGGGCGTGGCTCCGCCCTTTTTCATATAGTTTGTCTAGGATACTTTTAATGCCATAAGTCGAACAAAAATTTCCCAATCCTTTTGAAATTTGGTAGGGGCATATATTTAATGACGTTAACTGTTTTCTGTTAAAATGGGCGAAATCGGTTTGAAGCCATGCCCAGTTTTTATACACAGTCTTCCGTCTGTCCTTCCGCATGGCCGTTAACACGATAACTTGAGCAAAAATCGACATATCTTTACTGAACTTAGTTCACGTACTTATCTCTACTCACTTTATCTTGGTATAAAAAATGAACGAAATCCGACTATGACCACGCACACTTTTTCGATATCGAAAATTACTAAAAATGAAAAAAATGCAATAATTCTATACCAAATACGAAAAAAGGGATGAAACATGATAATTGGATTGGTTTATTGACGCAAAATATAACCTAAGAAAAAAACCTTGTAAAAAACCTTCCATATTAAGTAAAAGAAAATGAAAAAGTTCTGCAGGGCGAGATCAAAAGCCCTTGGAATCTTGGCAGTAATACTCTTCGTGGTATTACATATATAAATAAATTAGCGGTACAAAAGTCTTGTGGAATTCTCAAAGTTTGCCATTGGAAAAATTTTAATTTATGTTGCATATACGAAAGGGTTATATAAAAGAACATCATCTGACCAAATTATTTCCATCCACTCTGATTCATATACTGGTGCGTAAAACAACCAAAGCCGCATGAATAATAACAACCAAACTCGTAATATTAGCTAAAATATTGATATATTGAAGATTTTCCAAATTTTTTGTTTCTGTAAATGACAGTCAGTCCGGCCGAAATAAAAGAAAGAAACAATTTTTGAAATCGGTCAAGCCGTTTTAGAGTAATAGCTAAAATATTTATTAATTGAGGTTTTTTAAATAAATGTTTTTGTTGTATATTATCCCTGAATCAGATCGAAAATAATAGAAAAAAAATTATTGAAATCGAAACTTGCGAAAATAAGTGGGCAAAGACATAACAAAGAAACCAAAGATACAGCTAACACTGTCAAACAATACTACAGCGTCACTTACATACCTAAGCTGAGCGAAAACATTGACCACAAATTTAAGAAAGACGAGAACATCGTATTCGCATACAAATCCAACAACACTTTGTCGTCAGTCTATACAAAAACAAAAAGTGCCATCGAAATCCAACAACAGAGCAATGTTGTTTACCAAATACAATGTAAGGGAAAAGAAAACGAAAGCTGCGACAAAGTGTACATTGGAACGACAAAGCGAGCCTTGGGTACCAGGTTAGCAGAACATAAAGCGGACATCAAAAAACAAAAAAACAGCACCGCCCTATCGCAACATATAACAGACACTTGACACACAGCTGATTTTGCCAACACAAGAATTTTAGACAAAGAAAAGAGAGAAAAGACTAGGTACACACTGGAAAGCCTTAGGATACTGCAAAAAAGAGAGAAAACAATAAATAAGAAGGAAGATACCGATCAAATAGCTTCGTCATATGTTTTATGTTTACATGATAAACAAAAAAAAATTTAGACTTTAGTATTGACAACACTACCACAAGAGGTGGTACCGATATTTTTATTTCTATGTTTTTCACGTTTAATAAGTGTAGTTTTTTAATGTAAAATTGTGCAATTTTTAATGTTAATTATATATTGTGTGTCTATTGACTATGTTATATGTCTATGTATATCTCTACGCGAATGTCTATGTATGTATATGCGCGTGATTACCAAGTAGATATGTTTGTAATGGCCTCTTAAATTAAAACTCATATCTGTAATTTCTTTTTTTCACCAGAAAATAAAATGGAAATGCCCCTGAAGATGCTAAAAAAGTTTTAGCGAAACGTCGGGAAAAACAGTGAAATGTTTCATTTGCACTAATCAGCGGTTTGATCGGACTAGCCTATGGAAAAAGAAAATTCCTCTAAAAATACATATATAAAAATTTTTTAACCGATCGTATTACAAAACACCTACTTTTTTTTATTTCCGATACTTTACGAAAAAACTTCCATAACTTTTTTTTTAACTGAAGCTATGAAAAACAATATCCAAAGCGTTTTCGAAAAACGCAAAAATTTATCGAAATTATGAACTTCTTATTTATGGTTCTATGAATTTTTTGAGTATACAATTTTGTAGCAAAATCAATTTTAGTATTACAAAGGACATGCTAAAGGTCTCTCAAAATCCTCGTTGATTTTTGTGGTTTTTTGAAGGGTGTTTGAGATTTTCTGCTATAAAAATTGTGAAACAGTTTTTTTATGAAAGAAAATCTGAAAGACCTTTTGGTAAAAAAATACTCAAAAATCAATGCGAAATAAGAACAAGCAAATTGGGGCGGACCTCAGATGTAGATTTCATGAAAATAACTGAGCTAAAATCAGATCGAATTTTTAAGAGATTAGCTCCATTATTTTTAAGAAACTCAGTATTACTCCCACTTAAAGAGAAATTTATGATTATCAAGAAAATATCTCTAATGCAAAAAAAATGTCTCCCCATTTCCTCTTACAATAAAACTAGATTAGTGAAATATCATTGATTCAAAACTATTTTTTGCTAAGTTATAGCTAATTATTCTAGTCTGCGACCCTTTTAAACTTGTTTTATATCTAAGTTGCCGTGGTCTTTAACAGATCCCGTCCATTTTTACTAGAAATATTTTCTGCTATAAGGAAAATATGTGTACACAATTTCATTACGATATGTTAATTTTTCTTCGAGCTTTGGCTCCCGAAACATAGAAAATTGCTTAGTCATAAAAGGGGCGGTGCCACACCCATTTTCAAGAAATTTAGTGCTTTCCAATTTAATGTTATAATTCAATTTAGAAAGTAAAATTATATTGATACAAAGCTCTTTTTCGCTGAGATATAGCTTATTTTCGTCTACGACCCTTTTGAAATCTTTTATATAAAAGTGGGCGTGGTCTTTAACCGATCTCGTCCATTTTTTCTAGAAATATTTCCTGCTATAGGGAAAATATGTGTACCAAATTTTATTACCATCCGTTAATTTTTCTTCGAGTTATGGCTCCCGAAACATAGGAAATTGCTTAGTCGCAAAAGGGGCGGTGCCACGCCCATTTTTTAAAATTTGAAGTTTTTCCTATTTATTGTTATAAATACACTTGGGAGATGAAATACCATTAATATAAAGCTCTTTTTTGCAAAGAGATAGCTTATTTTATCCGTCCACGACCCTTTCAAAAATCTTTTATATAAAAGTGGGCGTGGTCCTTAACCGATTTCGTTAATTTATCTTTAAAGCATTCCCTATAGTAAAGGAAACCTCTCTGCCGAATTTTGTTACGATAGGTTTAACGACTTTTGATTTATGATTAATAATATTTGTAAAATTGATTTCATCACAAGTGGGTGGTGCCACGCCCATTTTAAAAATGTTTTTCAAATTCTTACCCGGAGTCTCAATATCAGTCCACACGTCAAATTTCAACATTCTAGGTGTATTATTTACCAAATAATCAGGTTTTTTGTGTTTTCCAAAATGTTATATATATAAAAAGGGGGCGTGGTTATCATCCGATTATCATTTTCAATACCAATCTATTTTTGCTCCAGATAAGCTCGTATACAAAATTTGGCGAAGAGATCTCAATATTTACTCAAGTTATCGTGTTAACGGACGGACGGACGGACATGGCTCAATCAATTTTTTTTTTCGATACTGATGATTTTGATATATGGAAGTCTATATCTATCTCGATTCCTTTATACCTGTACAACCAACCGTTATCCAATCAAAGTTAACATACTCTGTGTGCAAAGCACTCTGAGTACAATAAAACTTGTACTTTGTTATACTAAAATTGACTGGGCTACTAAACTGTTTACTCAAAAAAGTTCTATAAACCCTATATAAAAAGTTCAAATTTAGGTAAAATTTTCTCAAATTTTTGAAAACGTTTTTAAGATGGGTTTGCAAAGTTCATAGAAACTTTTTCTTTTAACTTTCTGGTTAATTATTGAGCTCAAGGCCGCAAGGATAAATAAAACACCATGTATTTCGTGGTATTATAATTTATATAATTGGTCGATATTTCGGTTTCAATCTGAAACCATCATCAGGACTAAAAGAACACAAAATATAATAACAAACATTAGGCAAACATAAAAATAGCAGGTGGATATTTTACATATGGGCAAATTTATTATTTATGTATGTTGCCATTCGAGCGGGTCGGACGTGTTTAATTTTGCTCTTGGAGTTTGTTTTAAAACATGGTCATAACCAATATAAAAATCGTCTAAATACCGTCATTAATGTGAGATAGAGACTCAGGAAGCTAACGAGGAGGTTATATTTAAAATCTAATGTTTATAAATATAATATACTGTGTCTACTCTAAAATATTGTGAGAAAGTGACTCAAATAAACTAATAAAACACATACATATGTATGTATGCATGTTCGTCTAACGAAATACATATATACAAATAATATAAAATAGTGAAAAGCGCGCGGTTTCAAAGACGAAATGTCCAAAACCCCCAAATGTTATAAATGCAAAGTTGCAATACGTGGAGAGACAGGTGTCAGGTGTGTGGGTGTATGTGGAAAGGTATACCACTCTGCACCAAAATGTTCTGGGTTGGATAGCTACAAAGACAATGTAAGAGGATCGCATCCTATGCTGAAGTTTATTTGTGATGAGTGCATTACATATATACATAATGTTGACTTAGTTGTAAGAGACATGCAAGAGAGTGTTAACAAAAATAGTATATACTTAAAAGAATATAAAAATGAATTTGAACGGGCAATACAAACCAGCAAGAGAGAGCTAAAAGATTTAATGAAAGCGATGGATGATAAGTATAATGAAAGGTTAGCGACCCTAAAAATGCACCAAGAAATGTACTTAAAAAATGCAGGAGAAATAAAGAAAGTGCGGGAGGTAGCAGAGCAAATGATAAAACAAGTGGAAGTAGTGGGAAATGAAAATGAAAAATTATGTAGCGAAATAAAAACAATAGTGAAAGATAAAGGCAGTGTGACGCGACAGTAAAAATCATATGCAAATGCACTGAAAATGAGTGATAATATGCATACAAACAGGGACGTGCCGGAATTTAAGAAACGCACTCCTATCATTGTGAAGCCGAAAACAAAACAAACTAGTTAAAAAACAAAAAAAGATTTAAACAATAAAAGTAACCCTAAAGAGCTAAAAATCACTGATATCAAAGCAGGCCAAAATAGTGTTATGGTGATTGATAGAATAAATGAAAGTGAAAGAGGTAAAATCAAAGAAATTATGGACAAACAAATAAGTGGTGAATATGAAATAAAGATCCCACGGGACTATAAACCAAGAATATTTATAACTGGTTTGCACTTTAAAAAAAATAATAATGAATTAATAGGGTGTTTAAAGAACCAAAACAAATGCCTAGAGCAGGGCGAAATAAAAATTATTAAACAATACAATGTCAAAACAAACAACAAAAACTACTATAATGCAATTGTAGAGGTGGATGAAGATATGTTTACCAACGTTATGAAGTTAGATAAACTAAACGTAGGCTGGGAAAGATGCAGGTTCTACGATGGTGTTAATGTGACAACATGTTTCAAATGTAAAGGATACAACGATAAAGCGACCGAGTGTAAAAGTGATGAGGTGTGCAGCAAATTTTTGGGTACACATGAAACCACGGAGTGTAATGAAACGCCTATAAACAAGTGTATAAATTGCATAAGGGCCAATGAAAAATTAAACTTAGGGGTAGATGTAAATCACTTGTGCAATAGCCGACAATGTCCGGTTTATTTAAAGCACTTAAGTGCAAAAAAGCATAGGCTTGGCTATTAGCAACTAACGCACTACTCAGAAGTTACAGATCAACTTGAGAATTATATTCCCGCAATAGCTAATCGAAAAAGCAAGTCTGCAAAAGCTGACAACAATATATTAAAATGTATTTACCTAAACATTAATAGTATATTTTCGAATAAAAGTGAATTGGAAGTGACGGCAGAAGTTCTCAAGCCGGCAATCATATTATCCTCTGAAACGTGTACAACAAAAGATATTGAAGATAATGCTTTAGAAATAGCATCTTTTAACATGATAAGATGTGATTCCCACAGTAGGCATACTGGCGGAGTACTAATATATGTACATAGAGAAATAAATTTTAATATAACATATAATGGTAGTGTAAACATGAATTTGTGGTGCATTATAATAAAATTGAAAAAACTTGGAAAAAAGTGGCAAATAGGTGTGCTCTACCACTCGCCCAGCACAAGTGCTGCAGCCTTCCTAGACTACTTAAATGAAATATTAATTGATAAATATGAAAAAAGTAACCACAATATACTAGTTGGTGATTTTAATATCAACATGAATCACATATGAACATACAGTACAAAACTAAATGAAATATTTTCAGTGTTGGGTATGGTTCAAAAAGTGGATTTTAATGCACGAATAACGGATACAACTGAATCTAAAATTGATCTCATATATTCAAATTGTGAAGAAATAAAGTGTAGATCTTTGCAAGCATACAGGGTTTCTGATCATGAAACAATAATGTTCAATGTTCAAATGTCTAAATCATATAAGATGAGAGTGATTAAGAAAATAATTTCTTGGGATAAATAGAGTAATGACAGTTTATTAAACCTACTTAGGTCCTTTAATTTTACTTTCAATGAAAATTTATTAATAGATGATAAAGTTGAACTAGTGAACCACATTTTAACGCAAGCGATGGAAAACTTAGAAGCAATGAGTTGGATGGCCACATCTACTGGAATGCTTGGAAATAAGGAAACGACGTCGAAGGACACTAAGCTTTCATCGTCGTAGATGTATGTACCCTTCACTTTTAATTTTAACTCTGCCGCATCTTTGACATTGTATTTCGATGAATTGGTTAAATTTTTGAGGATTTTGACGACATATGTGCATAAATTGTAAGACGGGAAGTCAAATGAAGAACAAATAGGTCGTAGCGGTATACCATCTTTATGTATTTTTGGTAAACCGTAGATTCTCGGTGGGTTAGCATTTTTGCAAGTAAGGAAGTTCCTTTCTTTCATATCTATATACTTATTTTTGAACATCTTGTTCACTATTTCATTAATCTTCTCCTGTAATTTACTTGTCGGATCACGTTTAAGTACTCTGTAGGTGGAGATATTATTGACTATAGTTTGCATCTTTTTATCGTATTCGGTCTTGTTCATTGCTACAGTAAAGTTTCCCTTATCTGCATTAAGTATCAGCAGTTCTTCATTTTTTTAAGGAAATTTTTGGTTTTTCGTAGAGTGTCCTGTATAAACTTGTTTCTTAGTGAAGTTCTGCTTTTATTTAAGTGATCTTGTATTAATTTCGTTAAGTTATTTCTCTCTATCTCTTGCTTTTCCTTATCTTGTACCGTTTGGATAATATCCTCCCCGTCAGCTATCATATGAAATAGTGGAAATTTCTTGTTTTTTGTTGGTAAATCATACTTTGGACCTTGAGAAAGGAGCCACTGAATATCTTGTGAAAAGTTTAAGGTTGTAGTGTTTCGGAACCATTCCGGTACTACCCTAATATTTAATTTTTCCCTTTCCTTCTGTCTCAATCTTTCGTACTTTTTTGTTTGTGTCTTCTTTATGTCACTTGTAAGTTTATTCAACAACAAATCTTCAGTTTCAAAAAAGGCATTTGAATGGTGGGAGGTAAGGGTTTGATTAATCTGTACTCCTAGTCGGGTTTTCACTTTTTTCATCTGTCTTGAAAGCTCATGTTTTATTCTTATGATGACGTTTAAAAGCTTCGTTCTGACTTTTTCTATATATGTGGAGACTACATTGATGAACTTACGTGGTATTTTGCTGTTAGTAATGTTGTTGTTGATGATATAGATAATGTTCTTTGTTGCATTATTAATGAAGTTCGGTGTTAGTCCACTTCGTTTGCACCTTTCCAAAAATTTAATCGATTTGTTTCGTCTTATGTTGGTATTGTTTGATGAGTTTGTTGGTTCGAGTATCATATTTGTGTTTAATGGTTTTGTACACTTTGAAAGTGTTGTTTGTTTCTTGGCGTGCTCTCCTTTTAAACATTTTTGGGTTTTGTTAATAGCCTTATAAGTTTATTTTAACTTTCTGGTTAATTATTGAGCTCAAGGCCGCAAGGATAAATAAAACACCATGTATTTCGTAGTATTATAATTTATATAATTGGTCGATATTTCGGTTTCAATCTGAAACCATCATCAGGACTAAAAAAACACAAAATATAATAACAAACATTAGGCAAACATAAAAATAGCAGGTGGATATTTTACATATGGGAATATTTCATAAACAAATACAACTTACACCAATGAATGTACTTGATCGACTGATCATATGTTCGAACAGATGAATGAACAAAGACAAAACAGGAGAAAAGGTAAACAAAATTAAAGTACAGTAAGTATAAACAAATTTTCTTAAAGCATGTACAGTCAAGTATAAACAAAACCAACAATATATGTAACGACAAAAAATAAGAACAAATTTCCAAATCATCTTCTTGCTATTTTGCTGTTGTCGCCAAATATGTGGGTAGCGGGTTATTCGCCGTTGTTTGATGAACACTGCTCAACTCACATTGTATGTTGTTGTTGTTTCAGCACTAAATTTCGATAGACGTGCGCACAGCCTTCTGTGTCAGATTTATAATCATTCACTTCTCATTAGGGGTGTTCATAATATGCAAAATTTCTAAAATAAAACGATTCTTATAAAATTTTTCCTTGTCCAGAATGACGACATTTTCAAAATCAGTGAAATGTCCAGTATCATTGCAATGGGATGACAAGGCCGTCTTATTGTCCGAGACATTGTTCCTTAACTTGATGTTAGACCTGTGTCCGGAAAGCCTTGTCTTTAATTTTTGTTTAGTTGTCCCAACATATACCTTTTTGCATACCCCGTCGCTATTGCATGGAATTTGGTAGATTATGTCGGATCTCTCATATTTCGGGACTCGTTCTTTCGTATTGCTGTAAATTTGTCTCAGTGTGTTGCTATATGACAAAGAGATTTGATACTTTTCCCGGTCGTATAAATTAGATCTTTTTATCCTCTCTGCTATTCCTGGAACATATGTGACAGATTTGTATATTTTTGCATTTCTATTGCTAGTACTTTCTTGCGAGATTGTCTTATAAAATTTCGGATCAGATTGTTAACTAGCTCTCTAGGAAATTCATTTTGTTCCAGGGTTGCCTTGATGATAGCAATGTTTCCCTTGTGACATATTTTATCGCTTATTTTAAGTATTCTCAGACATAGTGTTTTTGAATAAAATTTATAAGTAGTAGTGGTTCAAACACTTTATGAAATAAGACGTTTTTTTTTTAAATTTTCTGATACCATGTTTACACGACAATAGCGGCCGATGTATTAGAACACGTTTTGAGTTTGTGCTGCGGTTGTTGTGTCGATCTGATGTGCCATGCGGATTTAAAATTGTATTTGGCATCAAATCCACATCACAACCATCTTCATCTGAATATTGATTATTTTTTAGTTATCGGAATTTTCTAACTCTGAGCTGTAGCTACATTCTTCACCTGTAAAGAAGGAAAGTATGAATTAAATTGAAACAGAACACGTTTTTCTCAAAAATATATATTAATTATTACAGTTTGTTGTTACACCAAGCCATTCTGTGGCTGAAGCTGTGTATTCTGTATAATTGGAAGCATTTCCCAGCGAAGCAGGACTCGACATTGTTTCGCCATCATCACATTCCTCATCAGTATCACCACTACTGATATCACCACAAGTGGAGGCATTCAATATTCTAGTTTGTGCATATACATCACACGCAGTGAATGAACGGTTTTTATCTTGTTTAGATTTGAGGCGGTAGTATGAGTTCGATTTTGTTTGCTGCTTAAGAATATAAATATTTGTATTTATGGTTTCTTTTTATTTTTGTATGCAATCACTTTAAACCCTACCTCGTCATCATAATTGCTTGTGTCCTCTACACGTTCCACCCTACTGGTAGCGTTTAAGCGTAGACGTAAATTCTTGTCATCTGCTGTATTCAGAGTTATGCCATAGACTGATGGCGGCAGAGCTACATTCATTTCTTCACTAGAACTTTTAGCATTCAAGCTTTCAACAGCATCATCCTCACAAATATGACGTTGACATTGCGTTTTGCCTCAGCTGGTGCCATACAATCGCTGTAGTTATCTGTAGCAGAATCGGCAGCAGTTCCTACGACATTTGCATTCTCAACACTATTCTCACTGCCATGTTGCAGCGCATCACACACGAACCCATCTGTGCGCTTAATGAGATTGTCATAAAATTATTGCACGTTCGCATCTACCATTTTAATGTTGGGGATAGAATTTGTGGTGCTAGCGGCATCTGAATCACAACTATTGCGTGTCGCAGTTGGAACTGGTTGCTACTTTTGGTGGTACGGGTGGGGTTGTTTCTTTGGCATGTTGTTTGCGGAGGAAACTTCCCCACTATAACTTTGTGTCGATTCGAGGGCTACTGTTGTAGCAGAATTTACTTTCGCTATCTTATCAGAATTTGCTTGCATTCTTTGCATGGTACTTAGCAAGCGTGATTGCTGGACATTTTTTGTAAGCTGCTGCTGAAGTGGCTGCGGTTGCGAATGCATACAGATGGCTGGTGCTGCGTTGAAACTTCTGTGGATTCTGGACTACGCATTCCGTGGAAAATTAATAAATTTCTTTTTTCAATTTTAAATTCATTTAAATCTTCATTACTTAAATACCTTTGACTGTTCTCCAAATGCTTCCGCGTATGTGGCATATGTAAGACATGCCAGGAGCAATTTTAAATAAATTTTCCAATAGCCAAACAGCTGCATATTTGTTTTGTTGCGCTTTTTGTATGAGGGTACCGAAGCGGCGTTTAGACAATAAGTAACCTGTAAAAAGTGAAAACAAATGATTTATGATATAAACAGCACAAAATTTAAATTAAAAAATTTAATTTATAATCACCTACGTGCACACTCCACATTTAGTTACAACAACTAAAACATCGACGGGATATAATTTAACACCTGTATAATGAAATTCAAATATCTTCCAAATAGGTAGCTGTTCAAAAAAATGTATCTCCCCCAAAGGAAAGCTTGGCTTGCAGTGTATTTTTATGTACAAGTAAATGTTTGCACAATTTCTGTTTGGCCGACTTCATGGGGAGTAGATAAAATAAGCGACTTAGTGTTATTGCTTTGAATGTAATTCGATGAATTAGCGAGTGTTCTTTTCGTCCTCGCTTAGAATAGAATCCGTCTGTTATTATTTTCTTTACTGAAAACTTGATCCCTTATATTCGCTTATGTTCTATCCTTATATATTATATTTTTTGTTTGTTCGAAATTATATCCCCTTTCTTTCGTTATTTATTATTTTTCCTTTTTCGATAAATCTCTTTCCTATTTTCGAGACTATCTGTATTTTTCATCAAATATATTTTTAATATGATATCACTTTTATTTTCACGAACATCAATTTATTTTTAATTTATAGATAAGTTCCCTTATATTCAACTCTATTTATTTCCTTATAAATTAACTTTTAATACACTTCTTCGCCGACATTAACTCCTTTTAATGTTTTCGTTATTCTCGTATAAATATTTTTCCTATTTGCATTTATATTTGAAGCGATTTTCATTCCAATTTAATAATCGTTTGAAACATCAATTCATTTCAAATTTTTCGTTTGCCAAATCTTTACTGAATCACTTTTCCTTATTCTCATTTATATTTAAAAAGAAACGATTTTTATTCCGATTTAACAATCAATTATTTTCTTATCGAATACAACTTTTCACTAATTATTTTTCCTCACATAACATACATATACATAAATCAAAATCTTTTAAATTATTTCTTACAATATTATAATTGCTAACGCTGGAGGTGGGGGTGATCACGGTTGAGGCTTTTTCCTTTTTCCTGATGTACTCGGGAGCTTTCGCCGTTGATATGGTCCTCTCCTGGTAGTCGACAAGTTTCGCTCGTTTTTCCTTTTTTTTTTAGAAGTTTTACTCGCGTCGCCTTAGTTTTTAGTATTCAGGCACTAATTTTCGATATTCGCGTCGGTCCCTACTCGGGCGCCAGTTAATTTATTTCCACAAAATGTACTAAAAATAAGCTACTTAGTGTTTTCTGAAGCTTTGCTCCTTTATTCTTCTAACTTTAACTTAAGACTGACTTTACAAAATTTGTTATTACTTAAATCTAACTTGCTCTGCCACTCAGCTCTGCCTCTGCATATGCTGTTGCTTTACTCGCCTGACGATTCCCATGGCTTACTGCAGGTGGCGTTTTTTTGACGGTCCGCTTCCCATTATTTGCTGCATTCCCAATTGTTTATTTTCGAGGTGTTGTGTTTCGGTACGTGACTTTATTTACTTTTCTGTGGAATGTGATGTCTTCTTGAATTTTCAAGCTTTGAATAAATTTATTTTGACTGTGTGTCATGCTTACATATACATATAAGTTTTTTCTTAAATCCGTTTATACAGAATCAATTCGCATTATGTTTTTCTTTTATGGAAAAAGGATTATATAATGTTTGTTACGAATACGATATCGTCTTGGAAGTTTTTTGTTACATAAAAAAATACATCTGTGAGTTAAGCTGGCTCGAGGTCAGGTGTAATAAAACACAAGAAGTTCTTGTGTAACCGATATATTTCGATTACCTTCTGTAATCGTCCTCAGGGATATAGGGCGAAAAGCAAACCAAGTGCAATAGATCGTGCAATAGTGGACAAAATGGAACGAACACCTAAATTTCTTAGGCAAAATGACAATATTAGAATTCTAACATCTGACAAAGCCAATAAAACCAATAAAACAGTAGCAATAGAAATTGACGATTACAACAATAAAATGAACGATATACTTAATAACTTGACCATGTACAGAGTACAAAGGCAAGATCTACGTCTAGATTTCAAACTAAAAATAATCTTTTAGTTGACGGATTGTTTAAAATGGGACTTATTTTAAAGCCTGAGAGGAACAAGATGATTACAACAACGGCATTACCACCGAGGATTTACGGGCTACCTAAAATTCATAAAGAAGGTACACCTCTCAGGCTCATATGTTCAACTATAACATCGCCATCCTACGGTCTTTGTACATATATTTCAAACATTTTAAAGAAATTAACATTAAATTCGAGCTAAAACATAAAAAATACCATTGACTTTAAAGAAAGGGCAAATAATACATTTATTTGTGACGATGAAAAACTTATTTCTTTCGATGTTGCATCACTGTTCCCTAGCATACCCACACAAAGTGCACTTGACGTAATAAGAGAAAAATGGACAATAATAGAAGAGTTCACTAAAATACATAGAAAAATGTTTATGGAAATAGTAAAGTTCTGCATTGAGGAAAATAGATATTTTAAATTTAATGACAAGATATATACTCAACTCCAAGGATTACCAATGGGATCACCGACCTTACCTATCACAGCAGGCATATTAATGGAAAAGTTGTTGGAAAATAGCATTCAAAAGCTTATACAAAAGCCTAGATCTGTAGCAAAATATGTTGATGACATTTTTGCGATAGCAAAAGAAACCGAAGTACAAAACACACTTGACGTATTAAACTCCTTTGATCGACATATAAAATTTACTACGGAATTCGAAGAAGATGGAAAATTACACTACCTGGACTCACTTGTAATAAGAGAAGGCAATAAAATTAAATTGAAGTGGTATAAGAAATCAATAACATCAGGACGCATCATCAATTTTAACTCCAAACACCCAAAGACGATGATTATCAATACAGCAACGGGCTGTATAAGACGAATGCTACAAATATCGGACGACACTTACCACAAAGAAATTATAGAATAAATTAAATTACTATTAAGAGATAATGATTTTCCAGAGAATATTGTAAAAAGATTAATAGGAAAAACGCGATCAGCAAACCGAGATCTTATACCAAAAACCCCAAAAATATTTAAATCTGTTATTTACGTACCTGGTTTATCAGAGCGACTTGCCAAATCAGATTGCTATAATAGCGAAGAAACAAAAATTGACCATAAACCAATAAACACTCTAAAATATATGTTCAATAAAACAAAATAAAAATACCGAACACCGAAAAAAGCAATGTTGTATATAAAATTCCTTACAAAGGTAATGATAAAGAATGGTGCAATAAGATTTATGTGGGCACAACCAAAGCAAAATTTAAAATTCGACTGTCACACCACAAATCTGATTATAAACAATGTAATTCTACTAACAACCATAAAACAGCTCTCATGGCCCACTGTGCCAGCAGTTATCACAGTCCGAACTTCGACGACGCTTCAGTTATTGAGAAAGAAGAGAAATGGAAGGATAGGTACACATTAGAAATGTTACATATCTTTAACACACCTTCAAACATACGAATTAACTACAAAACAGATATTGATAATACTGCACAGTCATACAGACACTTGTTGACAAAAAATAAACAGTATAATACTCCACGTCAGACAGTGTAAAAGTGAAATAAATGCATGTAATTAGTTTTTTTTTAAAGAACAATTATTGTTATTTGCGATATATTGTTTGATTATAATTTTCATGTTGTTTTTATTGTTAATAGTTACCCTGACGACGATTACCTAAGGTAATCGAAATATATCGGTTATACAAGAACTTCTTGTGTTTTATTACACCTGACCTCGAGCCAGCTTAACTCACAGATACATTATTAAAGGTCACTAAATTAACTTAATACAAAGACGGAAGGCACGCCGTAACGCAAAATAACAAATTGGGATATGCGGAAATAAAAAACAACAACAGCAACTCAAAAACAAAGATAAAGAAGTTCTAATATATATCAAAGAAACTGGTAAAAACTAAATCGAGTATAAAATTCCTATTAAAGTGCATAAAATCTAGATTAATCCCCAATTTTATAAAAAATGCAACTAAATTTAATAAATTAATTGTATTTGACCACGACATAAACCGAGATATTAATAGCATCTTAGATACACATACATTTAACTACCATACAAAAATACTAAATTTGCTGATTAAAAATAAGCACACATTACTAACAAGACAACAACAACAGTTGGAGGGGTTTACAAAATATCTTAAGAAACGATTAAACACGCATGATTTTGAAGAATTTTTGAAGAGTGCAAAATATGTTACTAGCGGGGTAACAGCAACATTAAAGAAAAAACAAGAGAGTAAATATGAGAGACTAAAAAATGGGTACAGCAACATTTTAGTCGACAATAAACAAGATTTCTTTATAAACAAAACGAACGAGGATTTTCCATCGGACATAAAATCGCTCTTAGCTAAGGGTCCAAAATTCGCGCTACCAATTGAAAACAAGAGTTTTCCTATATTTAAATATATCGCGGATGGGGAAGAGCTGATTCAAACACACAAAATCAAAGAGCAGCAAGAAGAAGCTCGCACAAAGTTTTCAAAGCCTGAGAGGAACAAGATGATTTCAACAACGGCATTACCACCGAGGATTTACGGGCTACCTAAAATTCATAAAGAAGGCACACCTCTCAGGCTCATATGTTCAACTATAACATCGCCATCCTACGGCCTTTGTACATATATTTCAAACATTTTAAAGAAATGAACATTAAATTCGAGCTACAACGTAAAAAATACCATTGATTTAAAAAAAAAGATTTACAATACATTTATGCCGATGAAAAAATTATTTCTTTCGATGTTGTATCACTGTTCCCTAGCATACCCACACAACTTGACGTAATAAGAGAAAAATGGACAATAAAAATTGAAAAATGTTTATGGAAATAGTAAAGTTCTGCATTGAGGAAAATATATATTTTAAATTTAATTACAAGATATATACTCAACTCCAAGGATTACCAATGGGATCACCGACCTCACCTATCATAGCCGACATATTAATGGAAAAGTTGTTGGAAAATAGCATTGAAAAGCTAATACAAAAGCCGCGATCTGTAGCAAAATATGTTGATGACATTTTTGCGATAGTAAAAGAAACCGAGGTACAAAACACATTTGCCTTTTAAACTCCTTTGATCGACATATAAAATTTACTACGAAATTCGAAGAAGATTGAAAATTACCCTACCTGGACTCACTTGTAATAAGATAAGGCAATAAAATTAAATTGAAGTGGTATAAAAATCAATATCATCAGGACGCATCATCAATTTTAACTCCAAACACCCCAAGACGATGATTATCAATACAGCAACGGGCTGTATAAGACGAATGCTACAAATATCGGACGACACTTACCACAAAGAAATTATAGAAGAAATTAAATAACTATTAAGAGATAATGATTTTCCAGAGAATATTGTAAAAAGGTTAATAGGAAGAACGCGATCAGCAAACCGAGATCTTATACCAAAAACCCCAAAAATATTTAAATCTGTTATTTACGTACCTGGTTTATCGGAGCGACTTGCCAAATCAGATTGCTATAATAGCGAAGAAACAAAAGTTGCCCATAAACCAATAAACACTCTAAAACATATTTTCGATAAAACAAAATTAAAAATACCAAACACCGAAAAAGGCAATGTTGTATATAAAATTCCTTGCAAAGATAATGATAAAGAATCGTGCAATAAGATTTATGTGGGCACAACCAAAGCAAAATTAAAAACTCGACTGTCACAACACACATCTGATTATAAACAATGTAATTCTACTAACAACCATAAAACAGCTCTCATGGCCCACTGTGCCAGCAGTTATCACAGTCCGAACTTCGACGACGCTTCAGTTATTGAGAAAGAATAGAAATGGAAGGAGAGGTACACATTAGAAATGTTACATATCTTTAACACACCTTCAAACATACAAATTAACTACAAAACAGATATTAATAATACTGCACAGTCATACAGACACTTGTTGACAAAAAATAAACAGTATAATACTCCACGTCAGACAGTGTAAAAGTGAAATAAATGTATGTAATTAGTTTTTTTTTAAGAAAAATTATTGTTATTTGTGATATATTGTTTGATTAAAATTTACATGTTGTTTTTTATTGTTAATAGTTACCCTGAGGACGATTACCGAAGGTAATCGAAATATATCGGTTATACAAGAACTTCTTGTATTTTATTACACCTGACCTCGAGCCAGCTTAATTCACAGATACATTATTAAAGGTCACTAAATTAACTTAATACAAAGACGGAAGGCACGCCGTAAAGCAAAATAACAAATTGGGTTATGCGGAAATAAAAAACAACAACAGCAACTCAAAAACAACGATAAACAAGTTCCAATATATATCAAAGAAACTGGTAAAAACTAAATCGAGTATAAAATTCCTATTAAAGTGCAGAAAATCTAGACTAATCCCCAATTTTATAAAAAATGCAACTAAATTTAATAAATTAATTGTATTTGACCAAGACATAAAACGAGATATTGATAGCATCTTAGATACACATACATTTAACTACCATACAAAAATACTAAATTTGCTGATTAAACATAAGCACACATTACTAACAAGACAACAACAACAGTTGGAGGGAATTACAAAATATCTTAAGAAACGATTAAACACGCATGATTTTGAAGAATTTTTTTAAGAGTGAAAAATATGTAACTAGCGGGCTAACAGCAACATTAAAGAAAAAACAAGAGAGTAAATATAAGAGACTAAAAAATGAGTACAGCAACATTTTAGTCGACAATAAACAAGATTGCTTTATAATCAAAACGGAAGTGGATTTCCCATCGGACAAAAAATCGCTCTTAGCTAAGGGTCCAAAATTCGCGCTACCAATTGAAAACAAGAGTTTTCCTATATTTAAATATATCGCGGATGGGGAAGAGCTGATACAAACACACAAAATCAAAGAACAGCAAGAAGAAGCTCGCACAAAGTTTTCCCTATTAATAAAAGAATATAGAGAAAAAAGCAAACCAAGTGCAATAGATCGTGCAATAGTGGACACAGTGGAACGAACACCTAAATTTCTTAGGCAAAATGACAATATTAGAATTCTAACATCTGACAAAGGAAATAAAACAGTAGCAATGTAAATTGAAGATTACAACAATAAAATGGACGATATACTTAATAACTTGACCATGTAAAGAGGACAAAGGCAAGATCCTACGTCTAGACTTCAAACTAAAAATAATCTTTTAGTTGACGGATTGTTTAAAATGGGACTTATTTCAAAGCCTGAGAGGAACAACATGATTACAACAACGGCATTACCGCCGAGGATTTACGGGCTACCTAAAATTCATAAAGAAGGTACACCTCTCAGGCCCATATGTTCAACTATAACATCGCCATCCTACGGCATTTGTACATATATTGCAAACATTTTAAAGAAATTAACATTAAATTCAAGTTAAAACGTAAAAAATACCATTGACTTTAAAGAAAAGGTAAATAATACATTTATTTGTGACGATGAAAAACTTATTTCTTTCGATGTTGCATCACTTCCCTAGCATACCCACACAAAGTGCACTTGACGTAATAAGAGAAAAATGGACAATAATAGAAGAGTTCACTAAAATACATAGAAAAATGTTTATGGAAATAGTAAAGTTCTGCATTGAGGAAAATAGATATTTTAAATTTAATGACAAGATATATACTCAACTCCAAGGATTACGAATGGGACCACCGACCTTACCTATCACAGCAGGCATATTAATGGAAACGTTGTTGGAAAATAGCATTCAAAAGCTAATACAAAAGCCTAGATCTGTAGCAAAATATGTTGATGGCATTTTTGCGATAGTTAAAGAAACCGAAGTACAAAGCACACTTGATGTATTAAACTCCTTTGATCGACATATAAAATTTACTACGGAATTCTAAGATGGAAAATTACACTACCTGGACTCACTTGTAATAAGAGAAGGCAATAAAATTAAATTGAAGTGGTATAAGAAATCAATATCATCAGGACGCATCATCAATTTTAACTCCAAACACCCAAAGACGATGATTATCAATACAGCAACGGGATGTATAAGTCGAATGCTACAAATATCGGACGACACTTACCACAGAGAAACTATAGAAGAAATTAAATTACTATTAAGAGATAATGATTTTCCAGAGAATATTGTAAAAAGATTAATAGGAAGAACGCGATCAGCAAACCGAGATCTTATACCAAAAACCCCAAAAATATTTAAATCTGTTATTTACGTACCTGGTAGTGTTGGGAACTATCGAATGAAAACTATCGAGTTATTCGATAGTTCACTAATTTTCATTCATTCGATAGTCATTTGAAATTCGTTCATTACTATTTTTTCGAATTACTAGTTTTAGGTATGAATGATTCGTTCACTACTATTTTTTCGAGTTACTAGTTTTAGGTATGAATGATTCGTTCACTACTATTTTTTCGAGTTACTAGTTTTAGTTATGAATGATTCGTTCACTACTATTTTTTCGAGTTACTAGTTTTAGTTATGAATGATTCGTTCATTACTATTTTTTCGAATTACTAGTTTTTGGTATGAATGATTCGCTCATTACTATTTCTTCGAATCGTTCGTTCTATTTAAATTTTTGCTGTGCATATATCAGTGTTAAAAAGATATTAAAATAAATTTAGCATACGTCAACCTAATCGACAAACGTTTTAAGCGTGGTAATTATTAAATATTTTTAACTGAGGAAGTGATTTTAACGATTTCATTTGTGTAGATATTTATAATACGGCCTGAATTGAAGAGATCTTCCGTTTGGGAGTTTTTACCAAAAATGGCAATGAAGTTAAATGCCATATATGCAAAAAAAATTTTAAATTTTCTGGCAACACATCAAATTTAAATGACCATCTACGCCGTAAGCATCCGTCTTCCTCAGAACCATGGTGGAATAACCAGGTGAAGTAAGCCGTCAATTGTCTCGCTCTAAATTCTTCTTTGTTCTATCATTCGGCTATCTGAAAATTTTTCACCAATGTTGTCCCCGAAAAATGTGTTTTTTTTGCATTTTTCAGGAGTGAAATATGGTAGTTTTAGTCATTTTTTCATCTAAACCAGTAGGTGAATATCGATGGACCTTTACCGGATTTAATTACAGAGATTCATATTTGGGTATCTTTGGCGTGGGCTTCCATAAGTAAGGTCGTGCTTAACTATTGCGTTTATATTATTGATGTTTCCATCATATAAGTATGTTTAATTTGTTCCAAAAAAATTTGAAACAGGTCTTTGTTAAAACAAACTATTTGAATTCGCGTCATATCCAACAAGGATTTTCGCCTGTGCAGCGCTACTGAAGACTTTCGAAAAATGTGCAAGAACAACAAAACTATCGTATTACACCTTATTTATGTAAACACTTCGCTAAAACAATGGATTTCTAAATACAATTACGAAAAATTGTTACTCACTATGTTTGTTTTGGCCTAAAAATTAGACCACTATGATAAGAAGAATGTTGCTGTTATGGATTGTAAATTAGAATATATGAATCCGGCTCGTTTGGATTAGCACCTTCTGGTTCTAGGCCGACTCCTATTATATCCCCTGACATATTTTAGTAAATAATAACTTGGGACCATTAGTAATACATCATGAATTAACTGTCAAGAGCTTATGGGAGATCTTCTGATCAAGTTTGTATGATATATTAAAAGGTCATATGTTTTACTTCCAAATCTCAATGTCAAATCAACAGAGCAGATGGAAAGAACAATGGAATTTTAGAGATCGAAACACATTTAAAAGTATTACGATCACTTCCAAGTGTGACTGTAAAACTTTTCATCAAACCCGAAACCCATTTAAGTGCGCAAAGTTCCTACAGTTCAACTATATAATGGATAACACCTCTCCCACTTATGTCCGGTTTTTCGATAAAAGCTTCAACTGAAGTTGAAGTTGAGGTCAGTTTACTTTAGACGCATTCTTGAATTTTACTACTCATCGCAGTTTAAGTTTTTAATTTTATTCGATGCCTAAAGTAATATAAGTTCGCACTGGTCTTGTGTATCCCTTTTGTATTGGCATTAGGTTGTACTGATATGCTGAAAAAGAAACAGTCTGTAATGGCTTTCGTATCGTTATCAACAAAGGAAATCTTAGGAAATCATACCTCCCAAAATATAGCTACAGAATTGAAGTTAATATTTGATGAGTGGTCCGTTTTTGACAAAATAGTTACTGTAGTAAGTGATAACGGGGCTAATATTAAAAAGACTATAAGTACGAAATCGCAAAATGAAAACTGTAGAGGGAGAAAGTTTGAAGAGCAGATTGTTAGAGGTAGTTTGGATATGATTAGGGCAGTTGGAGTCTGACAAAATGTGCGCCAAATCAACATTCCTAGATCCTAGGTTTAAAAAAATTGCGTTCGGTAATGAAATTAATGCAAATAATACAACAAAATGGCTAGTGGAAGGAGAAATTCCCTAATACGGCAACAAAACACAAGTGTTTCTACCAACACCCCAAGAGAAGCATCGGTCGATAAAAGCGAAGTATCTCTCTGGGACCTTCTCGATGTAAGAGTTGCTGAAGCAAAAACAATTTGTCAAAACGCGCCCAATGTCAATGCAAATATTCAGTTGGAGCAATATCTAAGGCAAAATTTTGTTGATCGCTCAAATAATCCCCTAGACTATTGGAATCGTAGCCAGTCAGCATTTCCGGAACTATATATGCTTTCGAAAAAATATTTATGTATACCCGCAACATCGGTTCCGTCAGAACGAGTTTTCTCGAAAGCAGGGCAAATAATTAACGACAGGAGAAACCGACTTAAAGGAGATAAACTAGATATGATAATATTTTTGAACAGCAATTTAAACATTGAAGGTATTTTTCATGTCAACTCGATGTACTTACTTGTGTTATTTACTTTACAATCAATTTTTTTAGGGGTTTAATAACGCAATCAGTTGCCATCTCTGTGGCGAAAATTTAATATAGACCCTCATGCACTATCCGATTTTGGCTAGAACAACTATAGCGACTTTTAGTATTTAAGTGCTTGAAATATTTGTTTTATGTTTCTTTTATAAGTGAAATTTAATGTGCAATTTTTATATTAATTAAACGTGACCTGAATTTTGAAAAAAAAAAAAAAAACAGTAGCTTATGTATAAGTTAAGGCAATCAATAATGCCTCTGAAACAGATTTGAATAATACAGATAAAAAACCATCTTAAGTAACCCTCTTTCCTGTTGTTGTTGTTGTAGAGGCATAAAATCTCCCCACAGGTTTGGGGAGACCAAAAAACTCAGTAGGTTGCGAACCAAGGTCATTTGCATATCATTCATGCGCTTTGCATAACATGTAACAAAGGCATTTAAATTGAATATTTTCATTATTTACTTAAAGCAAAATTTACACCATTTTAGTCATATTTAACGTTTTTGTTACGTTCCAATTTAGCGTGATCCAGATACGGATAGAAATTTAACATACAAATGCAACAACAAATTGATCCATATGGTTCACATTGTTGTCGCATTTGCATGTTAAATCTCTAGCCGTATCTGGATCACGTTTCATTGGAACACGACGTTTTTTGTCTTATATAGGTTTGTTCTTTAGCTACTCCGAGGGGTAACTAAAACAATCCAGAGATTGTTCTTTTGGCTTCTGGCAAGCTAAAGAACAAATCAAATGAATGAATGAATGAATTAAAAAATTCGTTCGATAGTTAAAATCATTCAGTAACTAACTATCGATAGTTGAATTCATTCGATAGTTCCCAACACTAGAACCTGGTTTATCAGAGCGACTTGCCAAATCAGATTGCTATAATAGCGATGAAACAAAAATTGCCCATAAACCAATAAACACTCTAAACTATATGTTCAATAAAACAAAATAAAAATACCGAACACCGAAAAAAGAAATGTTGTATATAAAATTCCTTGCAAAGGTAATGATAAAGAATGGTGCAATAAGATTTATGTGGGCACAACCAAAGCAAAATTAAAAATTCGACTGTCACAACACAAATCTGATTATAAACGATGTAATTCTACTAACAACCATAAAACAGCTTTCATGGCCCACTGTGCCAGCAGTTATCACAGTCCGAACTTCGAAGACGCTTCAGTTATTGAGAAAGAAGAGAAATGGAAGGATAGGTACACATGAGAAATGTTACATATCTGTAACACACATTCAAACATACGAATTAACTACAAAACAGATATTGATAATACTGCACAGTCATACAGACACTTGTTGACAAAAATAAACAGTATAATACTCCACGTCAGACAGTGTAAAAGTGAAATAAATGTATGTAATTAGTTTTTTTTTTAAGAAAAATTATTGTTATTTGTGATATATTGTTTGATTAAAATTTTCATGTTGTTTTTTATTGTTAATAGTTACCCTGAGGACGATTACCGAAGGTAATCGAAATATATCGGCTATACAAGAACTTCTTGTGTTTTATTACACCTGACTTCGAGGCAGCTTAACTCACAGATACATTTTTAAAGGTCACTAAATTAACTTAATACAAAGACGGAAGGCACGCCGTAAAGCAAAATAACAAATTGGGTTATGCGGAAATAAAAAACAACAACAGCAACTCAAAAACAACGATAAACAAGTTCCAATATATATCAAAGAAACTGGTAAAAACTAAATCGAGTATAAAATTCCTATTAAAGTGCAGAAAATCTAGACTAATCCCCAATTTTATAAAAAATGCAACTAAATTTAAAAAATTAATTGTATTTGACCACGACATAAACCGAGATATTAATAGCATCTTAGATACACATACATTTAACTACCATACAAAAATACTAAATTTGCTGATTAAAACTAAGCACACATTACTAACAAGACAACAACAGTTGGAGGGAATTACAAAATATCTTAAGAAACGATTAAACACGCATGATTTTGAAGAATTTTTTTAAGAGTGAAAAATATGTAACTAGCGGGCTAACAGCAACATTAAAGAAAAACAAGAGAGTAAATATGAGAGACTAAAACATGAGTACAGCAACATTTTAGTAGACAATAAACAAGATTGCTTTATAAACAAAACGGAAGTGGATTTCCCATCGGACAAAAAATCGCTCTTAGCTAAGGGTCCAAAATTCGCGCTACCAATTGAAAAAAAGAGTTTTCCTATATTTAAATATATCGCGGATGGGGAAGAGCTGATACAAACACACAAAATCAAAGAGCAGCAAGAAGAAGCTCGCACAAAGTTTTCTCTATTAATAAAAGAATATAGAGCAAAAAGCAAACCAAGTGCAATAGATCGTGCAATAGTGGACACAGTAGAACGAACACCTAAATTTCTTAGGCAAAATGACAATATTAGAATTCTAACATCTGACAAAGGAAATAAAACAGTAGCAATGGAAATTGAAGGTTACAACAATAAAATGAACGATATACTTAATAACTTGACCATGTAAAGAGGACAAAGGCAAGATCCTACGTCTAGACTTCAAACTAAAAATAATCTTTTAGTTGACGGATTGTTTAAAATGGGACTTATTTTAAAGCCTGAGAGGAACAAGATGATTACAACAACGGCATTACCACCGAGGATTTACGGGCTATCTAAAATTCATAAAGAAGGTATACCTCTCAGGCCCATATGTTCAACTATAACATCGCCATCCTACGGCTTTTGTACATATATTTCAAACATTTTAAAGAAATTAACATTAAATTCGGGATACAACGTAAAAAATACTATTGATTTTAAAGAAAGGATAAACAATACATTTATTTGTGACGATGAAAAACTTATTTCTTTCGATGTTGTATCACTGTTACCTTGCATACCCACACATCTTGCACTTGACGTAATAAGAGAAAAATGGACAATAATAGAAGAGTACACTAAAAACTTAGAAAAATGTTTATGGAAATAGTAAAGTTCTGCATTGAGGAAAATAGATATTTTAAATTTAATGAGAAGATATATACTCAACTCCAAGGATTACCAATGGCGGACATATTAATGGAAAAGTTGTTGGAAAATAGCATTGAAAAGCTAATACAAAAGCCAGGATCTGTAGCAAGGTATGTTGATGACATTTTTGCGATAGTAAAAGAAACCGAGGTACAAAACACACTTGCCTTTTAAACTCCTTTGATCGACATATAAAACTTACTACGGAATTCGAAGAAGAAGGAAAATTACCCTACCTGGACTCACTTGTAATAAGAGAAGGCAATAAAATTAAATTGAAGTGGTATAAGAAATCAATATCATCAGGACGCATCATCAATTTTAACTCCAAACACCCAAAGACGATGATTATCAATACAGCAACGGGCTGTATAAGACGAATGAAATTAAATAACTATTAAGAGATAATGATTTTCCTGAGAATATTGTAAAAAGATTAATAGGAAGAACGCGATCAGCAAACCGAGATCTTATACCAAAAACCCCAAAAATATTTAAATATGTTATTTACGTACCTGGTTTATCAGAGCGACTTGCCAAATCAGATTGCTATAATAGCGAAGAAACAAAAATTGCCCATAAACCAATAAACACTCTAAAATATATGTTCAATAAAACAAAATCAAAAATACCGAACACCGAAAAGAGCAATGTTGTATATACAATTCCTTGCAAAGGTAATGATAAAGAATCGTGCAATAAGATTTATGTGGGGACAACCAAAGCAAAATTAAAAACTCGACTGTCAAAACACAAATCTGATTAGAAACAATGTAATTCTACTAACAACAATAAAACAGCTCTCATGGCCCACTGTTTCAGCAGTTATCACAGTCCGAACTTCGACGACGCTTCAGTTATTGAGAAAGAAGAGAAATGGAAGAAGAGGTACCCATTAGAAATGTTACATATCGTTAACACACCTTCAAACATACGAATTAACTACAAAACAGATATTGATAATACTGCACAATCGTACAGACACTTGCTGAAAAAAACAGTATAATACTCCACGCCAGACAGTGTAAAAGTCAAATAAATGTATG